>NC_136501.1:11513143-11700643 GCF_053919585.1 Euprymna scolopes
CTGATTAATTTTATTTAAAAACATTTTCTCTTAAGTGGTGCATATTCCATTCATTAAATTATTTTCCCAAAAGTTTCTTATAGGAAATCAAGAGAAAAGACAAAATGGCGGTTGTGGGAGGTGGGGGGTGAAACAAATGAGAGAAAAAAACTAAAACTAAAAAAGACTCTGCGGTATTACCAGTCTGATGAAGTTAAATTTTAATATAAAAATTTATTTTTCTAATTTTTCTGTTTTAGCCGAAAAAAGGTTTATAAATGGGTTAAATTGTTTAAAAGCCAGAATATTCAAAGTGAATGCAAGCAAAATTTTGCTGAAAAGTGTTTGGAAAAGAGATTCCTAGTTTTGTAACAAAAATCGAATTTTTGACAAAAAAATGAAAGGAAAAAACAAAAATACATTCATCTTAGTATAAAAATAATCTTCAAAATGTTTGCATTTTATCAATTCCAATATATAGATTTTTTTCCATGTGAAGCACCAAGTCTTACTTAACTGTGTTGCTAAGTTTAGCAGGCACCAATACCTGTAGGAATCCTGTTGAGATTTATTGGTAGAAATTCAATAAATCAGGTTATTAAATGCAACTATTACTTCACTAATTGACCCTATTTGAGTGGGAGTCGTATTTCTTTGAAGATTTTATTTTTCAAATAAAATAATTTAAATTGGATTTTTTTTTTTGGACTACTATTCTCATCTTGGTTGTTTTAGTCACAATATTCTAACCAATATAACACCCGGTTTTCTTCAAGTGCATCTTTTTAAATTCGGACCCTCTGTATGATTAACAACCAGTTTTAAGCAGCAGTCTTTTGAAATGTTTATTTTTCAATTATTACGAAGAATAACACAGATTAACACTTCTGCCCAGTTACGGCTGATGGAGATTAAATATGGTTCAGTCCAAAATTTTGTCCAGGTTTCCAAATTCAGCTAGAAGATGCACCTAAGGAAAGTTGTGATTCTCTACAGATTCCCTGACTTTGACTCAATAAGGTTGGAGGTAACATCAGCCGAAATAGTGTGAAAAAAAAAAAAAAAAAAAAATCAGATGAGAATAGTAATCCAACAAAGTCCAAAGTATCAATCCTCATCTCAAATTCCAAAACAAATTTAAATTCATTCTTTAGACATACTAAAATACCATAAAACAAACAATTTATTAAAAGATAAATATTCAGATTAATATGCAAACATATTTGAGACAAAAATTAATTTCTTCAAGTGCTTCAAAATGTGGTTGTAGACAATAATATATGTGTTCAGTTTAATGAGTTAATCTTATTAAAATTATTAATGTTAATTAATATTAAAACATAACAGTTACAAATAAAAATGAATTATATCAGTTAATAACACCAAATTAACTTAAAAAATGGTTGAGGATAACAAAGCAAAAAGTTAAATATGATTTTCTCAATCCTAACTAATTAACACACCTAGAATAATAAAATATACTTTTGTCTGGGAAACCAAACCATTTGAAGCGAGTGAAAAGAGATTCTCCTTAATGTCCCATTAATAGAAGTCCGTGTGGCCTGTGTTCTTACCTTCAAATATACATGGTGAAGTTCTGGGTAGATGACTGTATTTGTTGTCATTTTTAAGTTGATTAGGATCACAGGCAGTGTTCATGTCTAGGACAGATACAGGAGAAGCAAGTGATCAAACGTGAGGAGCAGCAGATGACAAAATGGCATTGTCAAATGAAAAGATAGGGGAGGAGGAGTAAGAGAGATGACCAGTTTAGCAGTCCCTTAGATTCCAATGCAAAAATTGCATTCAGTTTTAAATGAAAACACAAACCTTATGACTTTTATAGAAATACAAACCTATTCATAAATGTATTGAATACTTTAAGTTTTTAAGGCTTAAGTAGGAGGGTCATTCAATAAATAAGTTTTTGGGGAAAAAAATAGCAAAATATATTTTTTTCCTGCACAACTAGACTGTGTATGGTTTGGAATTAGTTTATAGTTCAAATTATTTTAATCTTTCAGAAATAAGTTGGGGGGGGGGGGCATTCAAAATAGTGTCAAAGTGCTTCATGTTTGAATAAAGTTCTGTAAATTCTACAATTTGCATTTATCAAAAATTTGATGGCAAAAGATGTATGGAGAAGCTTGTTTTAGCCAAAACAATGTTTACAAACGGGCTAATGTTTAAAAATCAGAATAGCATTCAAGGTGAAGGCAGGCCAGGTAGGTCCACAATTACAAACACACCTGAAATGATGGGTTTAGTACATGTGTTCATTTTAATTAGTAGAGTTACACTAGGACATTTCCGGGGGGGGGGGGATGTCTGTGGAAATAGTACACAATCTTGACTTTAGGTATCATTGTTTCAAAAAAATCTGAAAGGCACTCTTAGGAAATGGCTAAAACTCAATTCAAAGATGTCTATGTTGAAGGAATACGAAAGTTTAAAGAAAACGAACACATTCTAAAAAACGGTTATTATATTGAAAAATCATAATTGTTTTTCTTGCTTGAAATAAATAATTTTATTGCAAAATTCACCATATTTATTAAATGACACTCATACATTTAAAAATACAAAGTAAATTTGGTCTTGACACAAACTTATAAGAATTTATAATTGGTATATCTTAGACAAAGTAAAATTTTTAAGAATTCGATAATGTTCGTTTTAAATTACATGTTTAAGAGCTTTTGTATGCATCATTCCAGAATTTGGGGGAAAGGGGGTAAAAATAATTAAATGGAACGAAGAAGCATGTTTAAAAGAAATATAAAATTAGCGGTTCTTTTATGCATTTCAAAATTAAATTTCAAATCATTTTATGATAAGCCATTGTTACTTATTATTTTCTTTCTGCGATTATTTTCATTTGTCCATTTTGGGATTATTTAATGCCAAAAACCGTGTAAACAGTTCAAGGAATAAAATTTAACATTTTACCCAAGTTTATATCTTTCTTAAGTGTATTAGTGTATGAACGACAAAAATAGATTCAGTAAGAACTCGGCACAGCAGATTTCAATAATTACAGTAATTACACTCCCTAAAATTAGGAAATAAAAAATGAAATTTTTGGACAAAATTTTTGGATTGAAGAATTGTTTTTCTTTGGACTATTGGTTGTATAAACATTGCTATTTTTTTTAAATTTCAACCAATGTGCTCTTCAGCCTTCTTCAGGTGTATTGGTAATTTCAGTGATGTTTTTCACACATTTAAAAGATTAGCATTGATTATTAACGTTTCTTATGTATTATGAACTTATGAATTTGAGATTTAATTGTTCGCAAATATAAAAAAAATCAAATGCATACGATTGCAACACGTAAGAAACACAAATAGTCAAAATCATATTTTAACTCCTTCAAATGTCTTATTCTCAAGCATGGTTCCATCAATTATTAATGTTTTATTAAATAAATGAACACTTTACTTTTTAAAGGAGTTTTAAGAACATGTTATGTTCCACACGAGTATGTCGGACGTTAATAAATTTACATAGAAACATCAGATTTAAATATGGAAGAAATATCAGCGTACACACATTTTTATAAAATGCTGTTGAAACTCAGAATTATTGTACAATTACAAAATGATTTTTTATTTAGACAATTTTTAGCCTCAAATGTTAAAGAAATGTTGACTTTATGAATCAGCAATAAGTGCAAGCAACAAATCTTGGTAAAAGTTGATATAATTTTAGATGAAGCCGATTCTCAGGACTCCATGATGATAGACCAAGGTTGAACCCTATGATATGCATACAAATTCTTCATCAATGTTCGTCTCTGAGGTGAATGAATGAGAGAGAAAACGCTCTTTGTTTTGGAGAATTAAGTAATAGGAAAAAAAAAAAATTATCAATGGTTACGCTTGGGTGACATGAGAGATTGTACTGCTCAAAGAAAGCAATAGCAGTATACAATTTCCCTCAAGCTCAATTGCATTAGAAAGGTATTTTAACATGAGATGCATAGAAAAAGAATAGAGAGATAAAAGTCTAATTCATTTATAAGAACTTTTTTTTTATAAAGTCGTTTTATCTTATGATCCTTATAAAGTCAACATTTTACAAAGATTGACATGGTACCGTTTCATCAAAAAGAAACTTCAAAGGAATGCAAAAAAAACAAAACAAAACAAAAAAAATCCAATGCTGGTATCTATGATATCACGTGTAACCAACTTTGCTATGGGTATTATCTTAAATATGGAAAAAACATTACTGCAAATGAAAAATACACCTGAATATTTATTATAGATTTAATAGATACAAAAATAATTTGGTAAACAATTGAAGATGATTATTTTCTGTTAAAACTGATGGTTTTACTATAAGAAAACTGCCATTGACAAGTTTCATTTACAAACAATGCCTCGATTATGTGTGAAGAGGACATATGCATATGTAAAGAAGATATGCATATCTAAAGGATATATGTATATCTAAAGGATATATGTATATCTAAAGAATATATGTAAAGGAGAAAAAGCTGTAAGAAAAATATTTGCCAATGTCCCTTATATAAATATCAAAAATATTCTAGAAGTTCCCATAAAGCAAATGAAATCTCATACAAAACAGGAAGGAGTTGACCAAACTGGTGCAGATGCAAACCAGCCGTCTCCATGATGGCAATGACCATTGTTGGAGTCAAACTCAGAAAAGATGAGGAAATATTTGAAAAAAAAAAAAAAAAAAAAAAAAATGAAATTTCACTGCAGAAATAATCCTTTCTGAAAACATCCTTAAATTTAGCAAGAAGAAAATCTAAGTTTTTTCTTTTTTTTTTTTTATGAATTAAAAAATTACATTGTTATATTTGTCCTTTTCAAGACAAATAAAATTAGATAGGATTCAAAATTTTAAAACACAAAGAAAAATGAAAAAGAAAATTGTGCAAAAAGAAAACCAAAGCAAAACATGATAAAAAAGTTTGGAGAAAAAACAGTAAGGAAAAGGTAACAAAACATATGGCAAAACAAAAGGCCAAAAAAGGAACAGATAGAAAAAAAGAAAAGGAAAAAGGACAAACAGAAAATAGGAAAAAACAATAGGAAAAAAAATAGGAAAAAAAAAATAGGGAAAAAAAAATAGGAAAAAAAAAAATAGGAAAAAAAAAATAGGAAAAAAAAAAATAGGAAAAAAAAAAATAGGAAAAAAAAAAATAGGAAAAAAAAAAATAGGAAAAAAAAAAATAGGAAAAAAAAAAATAGGAAAAAAAAAAATAGGAAAAAAAAAAATAGGAAAAAAAAAATAGGAAAAAAAAAATAGGAAAAAAAAAATAGGAAAAAAAAAATAGGAAAAAAAAAAAATAGGAAAAAAAAATAGGAAAAAAAAAATAGGAAAAAAAAAATAGGAAAAAAAAAATAGGAAAAAAAAATAGGAAAAAAAAAATAGGAAAAAAAAAATAGGAAAAAAAAATAGGAAAAAAAAATAGGAAAAAAAAATAGGAAAGAAAAAATAGGAAAGAAAAAAAAATAGGAAAGAAAAAAAAATAGGAAAGAAAAAAAAATAGGAAAGAAAAAAAAAATAGGAAAGAAAAAAAAATAGGAAAGAACAAAATAGGAAAGAAAAAAAAATAGGAAAGAAAAAAAAATAGGAAAGAAAAAAATAGGAAAAAATAGGAAAAAAGGAAAAAATAGGGGAAAAATAGGAAAAAATAAGAAAAAGGAGAAAAAAAAGAAAAAATATGAAAAAGGAAAAATAGAAAAAGGAAAGAGAAAAAATAAAAAGAAAAAAGAAAAGAAAAAAAAAGAAAAAAAAGAAAAAGAAAAAAAAGAAAAAAAGAAAAGAAAAAAAAGAAAAGAAAAAAAGAAAAGAAAAAAAGAAAAGAAAAAAAAGAAAAAAAAAAAAGAAAAAAGAAAAGAAAAAACATGAAAGAATGGTAAATGAAAATATATAAAAAAAAATAAAAAATAACTTAATATTAACTTTCAGAGAATCTTAAAATATGTTGCTTGGAACTATTTAAAAAAATAAATAAAAATAATTTATTTACCCAATTTGATCCAATCGTGAGTGACTATATTTCCTATAGATTAATCTTTTTACAAATTCATTTGTTCTTATAATGCAGCTATGCTTGTTTGAAAAAGAAGCTGACATGTTGATTTTATTCCAACAGGCAATAAAATATACAGTAGAACCCCGGGATACGGTGAGCCTAGGGATACATTTTTTTCAGGTTATGATATGGAATACAATGTTTTTCTGGCCCCTGATTACAATATTATTTATAATGTTCCTATTTACAATGCCTCCCCACAGGACAGAGTTAGACACCAGGGTCGTTTTTTAATGTGGAGAAAAGGAACAAAAATAAAAATTGTCTCAGTCGTGAAGGATTTCTCCTCCACTGACAGAACAAGAAATTGAAGTGTAGATCTGAAGAACAGATACTACACTTTGATCTGGATCCGAAATTTGATTATATACATGTGTATTATATATTGCACTGTATTTTGTTACTAATTTTTAATGCTGTATCCCGGGGTTCTACTGTATATATTATTAAACAACTTTTTGTAAAAAAAAAAAAAAAAAAAAAAAAAAAAAAAAAAAAAAAAAAAAAAAAAAAAAAGACAAAACAAAAACAATTGAATATAAATGTTTTAGGCGATAAGGTGTTTTGAAACAGTACCAAGCCAAATTTTTTAGGATTCCTTCAAAATTCATATTAACCAATAAAAATCTTATATTATTTTTACATTTAAATGTTTGAAAAAATTAAATATCCTGCAAAAACTAGTCAATACAAACCATTTCAATTGCCATGCATACAAAAGATTAATCAGTATTTCTTTTCCCAGGATGATTCAAAAAGTCAATACGAGGAATGTTAGTTATCAAATGAGAAACTAAATGCATTATTTAAAATTTATATTGCTCTTACGTAAACAAATGATACACATAGATTTTGACTGGCCTTTTCTCTTGAATGGAATTTCAGACTTTTTGGGTTTAATGCAAAAACAATATCTATTTTCATTTTCCTACCTACTCATAATAAGGGTTGGATGTAAGACCAAGTTTAATGAGGGGTCTGGCCTCATGGGCATTTAACTCAGAGGATCAATCTTGCCAGTTCCATCAGTAATTGGGAGGATGGCTGATGATTTGTTAGAACTGGAGATATGAGAGTACATACGTTGCTATTTTACATATAGATGGATTCAAACTTTCCTCCCAAAATGAGCATAGCAGATCTAAAAGGATTTAAGATTTGTATTGCAGAGTCAATAGTCTGTGGTGGAATCCGATCAATCAGGCATCTGCCTTATTTTGATCAAAGTTCGGCGCATCAATTAAATGAATTTCGTTTCTTAAATAACACATTCTATTTTGATCATCTCATCAGTTCTACCCAAATTTTTATATGCAAAAATGTACGAGACTAAATGTTTATCATATATAGTTATATGTGTGTGTGTGTGTGTGTGTGTATACATATATTTGCACACCATTAAATTTATAAAATATGTATTTGAATAGAAACTTCTAGAATTTTGATTTTAAGGAAAATTTGATATTTCACTGTTGAAAGTCTTTGAAACCTGCAGATATGCAATGATCATATTGCTTTAGAAGTTAAAAGTTGCAAGTCTACAGTTGAAACAAAACATATTCACTCCGCTTATGGATATTATCCGAATAAAATTATGTACAAAAATTGTTTACAAAATTCAGAAATGCAAATTTGGCCTTTAAAAGATGAAGACCAATTAGAATGCGCAGTTTTTTTTTTTATATTTGAAGAATTTCTTGTGAAATCGTATAAAGAAAATGCTGCAGCATCAGTTGAAAAATTGATAACTGAACTTTCCTTAAATCATACAACAGTTTATTGCCAACTTCAACAATTTTGAAAAGTTCCTAAGCTCGAAAAATGGGTGCCCAGTGAATTTGTATCCAGATCACAAGTCATCATTTATGGCTGCCTTCAGAAAAATCACTATCCAAATATTCAAGGAGTTACCCATGAAACAAACGAAAGAAATTTATGGGCTGACCTAATATTATTATTGTTGCTTTGAATAATCATTGAAGATCATTTTCCAGGAGTTTCATACGAAAATAACTTCTTTTAAGTATGAAAATGATGTTCATCAATTTCAGTATAATTATACGACGGGTTCTGAAAAAATGAAAATGGTAGCAAACATTGTAAGCTCTCTAACATGTGCATTTACGTACCTAAATCAGTTGCATGCACAATTTCCTAAATAGCAAAAATGGCAGCAAGATCAGCAACTAGCAATATTAGACTAAGCATCAATTCTAGTATATGAATATATTAACATGCAACAGGTGTCAAGTGGTACAGGAATCTGCAACAACTTTCAAGTTCACAAATGAAATACACTTTAGAAAAAAGATAATTCAAGTTTTGTACATAAATACAAAAATAAAACATCAATACTAATTTATAAATATATAAACTACTTTGAAAAATACAAATATATATATTTATACTTTTCATATGATAATATATATATACGAGTTAAATCTAAAACTAAAAAATTTATTTCAATGTTTCGTTCAACAAGTAGCAAAAGATGAGATGTTCCCTTTCCTATTTTACTCATACAATCTGATTTATTCTTTTGTTAGTTTTAAACAAACTACTATAAACTTATATTATTGCATAAGTTTTTTTATTTGCTGCAGTATTTATTCAATAGTGTTCAATACATGAATAAAGCTGAATGGTATAATAAAAATAGACATAGAGAAACATTTTTATGTTTCTAAATTTTTTAGATAAAGATGGATAATTTAAGTTATTCAGACTATTTTCCTTGTCTTCAATATTATTTGAACATTTCAGTTGATGTAACCTACCTTCTTCAGAACTCTAGAATCTTTGTCAAACTCAGGAATCTATATGGAATATCAAACTGCGCCTTTTATTTAATCCATGGAAGTAGCATACTCTTGTTCCATCCAACATCTGAGTAGAAGTCTTAAGTAATTCGCAATTGTATTACTAGTACTGTCTGCACTGAGGACTGAATCTTAAACCTCCACAATGTCACTTAGTATTTATGGACAATCATAGAATGAATTTCGGGAAATTCAAGCTTATTCTTGTTTCTAAATTTGCATATTATATATATATATATATATATATATATATATATTTATTTTAGAGGTGTACAGATTAATTGGCAGGTAATCAGTAATTGGCTAATTTGCCAATTAACTGGCCAATTAATTACTTTTCTCTTTCCTATTAAATTTAAACCATTTCATTGCCAAGTGACTCATCAGACAGCTTTGACACATTAACATAACTGCTAATTTAACTTAATATTTGTTAAGTGTCTGACCACTATTATGGCTTTTTGCCTTTATTAAATAAAATTAAAAAATACAAAGTACAATTTCCAATTCTTAAGTGAATATAATTAATCTTTTCAGTATTTAAAGTTGAATACTTTTGCATTGTAGTGTACTTTGGTGTTCTACTGAAGGTTTGTAGTTGCCATCACTTGTTCCTGGAATGTTTGTCCCCGAACATTCGTTGTGCTTCCTTTTCTCATCTGCAACTTTTGCTGTTTTTGGAGGACCCTTTCTAAGATGGTTTAACATTAGTCATTGTAAAAGCTTTTGCCGATTTGCCACCTTTTGATGTGATGGTTTGACACAACTTGCAGGTAACTGTAATCTTATTCTTGGAATCGATATCAAACTGGTTCCATAATGGTTGAACGTTGTTATCAATATTTAGTTTATTTTTTACGTATTTAAATTACTTGTGTCTGATATCTAATTAGTAATTTATCTAAATAAAATGAACATTATCTAAATCAGAAAAATAAATATATATAATGGTAGCAAGAGTCCAAAATGAGGAACGAGAGTATGACTAATGAAGAATGCTTTATTTTTGGTTTGCAAACTGTTGCAATTTAGTGTATAATTCCTCAACATGAAAACTGAAAGATGAAGTAATAATTTTCTTTGACAAATGATTTAAAGTAAAAAATAATATTAATTCGATAGGAAGAGAGGAGGAAAATTTTCCATATGCTTATCTATTTGCCTCAAATTCAGTGCAGTTGTAAAAGTGTACATGTTAACAGTGCATCATGCTTGTTATCTGATAATATGATGTAAATGATGGATGTCTCTTTGATGCATTTTCGCTGGCAAGCAAAAAAAAGGGAGTTGAATTGTCTTTGTTTATAATATAATTATTATCATTTATGACAACAAAATTTGCTGATAATCGGCATTAGAAAACTGATTAATCGGTAATTGGCCAATTTGCTACACAGAGGCTAAAAAACAAATAAAAAATGATCCTGAAGGTCAAATACCCTATATATCAAGTTTCAAGTCTTGAGACCAAATGTTTAGAGAGGAGTTTGGTAAAGATGTTTTGCAGACACACATTCATATATATATATATATATATATATATAAACAAACATCAGTGTGCTAGAATGTTTTCATCGTAAATTCTACACAATTATGCAGAATGTAGAAACTATGTATAAAATGAACTAAGCATAATAGTTAAATTAAACCAATCATCTAATAAGAAATCATAAAAAATAATTAAAGCCGGTTTTTCAAAGGAATATGAAAATTAGTTAATCTTCATGTAGTTGCTTGCATATCCATGACTGAGTATATTAAGTTTGTTTTAAAAAATTTTAAATAGAAAAAGTAAGCTTTTAATATCAACGTCAGAAAACTCAACTTTATAGATATTAGTTTGTAGATCTCAAATCGAAAAACTATACCAAAATTGGGAAAAATAATGAAACACTAGATGATGTGATTTAAAGTTAGTTTCACTAGGTTTAACCTTGAAATTACTAGTCAGTTCCAGGAGAACGCAAAGGATCAGAAGATGAGGACATGAGCTCATCTGTGATAGAACCTACCAATGGAAGAAACACCAATTATAAGCTGAAATCTCAAGTAATCTTGCTCCCTTCCTAGAAACTATATCACTGATTGAGGACAAAATCTGCATCTAAGAATACCTGGATATATCATAAGTGAGAATTTAAGGTCAAATTTCATCAAATAAAAAAATTGGAAAATCTGAAAGCTAAGTACGTAAGACTCCATGATCACCATTCACCAATAAGAGCCATTGTTAACAAAGTAAGCAGTAGCTAACTTTTTCTGAGGAATCAATGCCTAAACAAAGGTCTCAAGTTCCTCACAACGATCAAGTAGATTTCATACTTAGATATGATAGCTCCAATAGAAGAGGCAGCCTTGAATAAATCCAAAGCATAAGGAGATAAGCTAAGTGAGACAAGTATTTGAGTATTTGAAAATTGAAAGCATCCAAATCTCTTAAAAGAAAAAGTATTGGCCACTATACAGTATTGATGATATAATATTGCCAGCAACAAAGACAATGCTACAATATTAATGGATAGAGCTTAATATTCAAAGAAATTGGCAGATTTAATAGGATCTGGTGGCTACTATAAAGTAAAAAAGAATCACCTTGAAAATAGAAAGCCATCATAGATTCTCAGTAAGAACAATGACCTAATACCACCTGCAAAATATATAGACAACTAATATAGCATTTCCACAAACTAACACACCTATATAGTTTTTCTACGATTCACAAAAATCGTATTCAATTAAGGCCCAATGTCAGCACCCAAGATTCAGCATGCTATCCATTAAGCGGATTCCTGCTAATATAATCATCCCAATAATTTCCATCATATGTGTGGAAAAACAATGCTCCATTCATTTCAATCAGATAGTGAATTTAGATGTAATAAATCTTAACGAAAGTAGCTACTGACAAAATTGTGGTATGGGACACGTTGACTTCAGATACTTCACTAGTGCAAGAATACACTTGCATTTTAATTGATAATCTAATGGAGATGTTGACGCTTTGTAGAAACCACATACTTTGTGAATCTGATATATACCGGCAGGAAAGAGATCTAGCGATGGGATCACTGGCAAAATTGGCAAATATATACATAGAATACTTTGAGGAATTAGTGTTAGGATCAACACTGTGGCTACGATTTATGGATGACACATTCATACTCTGATCTTATCAGGAAGATATTAGAACATTATTGGAGCATGTAAACCTTAACTGTCCATCTACAAGGTTGAACGATAAAATTGTTGCATTGCAAAAGACGATAGGATTCCATTTACGTTTGATGAAAACTGTTTTTTTTTTTTTGTTGCAGACCATTTACTAGTTGGCCAATTGTGTACAAATTCCAAGAGCGATAAGAGCCTTCTATCATGTCTGAAAGTGAGATCATGTAATGAGCAAGATCGGAGATGTGCCACTGTATAACTCCTGCTCTCTCCCGATTCAAGTTATGACAGCAGGACCATTGCCAGCACCCTCAAAATGTAAATCCTGATGGTTCAATGCTTGAGGGCACAGCTTAATGAAGTTTCCGGCCACAATTATGGTTTTTGGTGCGGTTTCAAGTGAGGGCCATTTTAGGCTATCTTACATCTCTGAAGTCAGCTTGAAAGTCAACACCAAAGTGTACCTGGATGTGCTGCAGAGTCTGGTGATCCCCTGGTGCAATCAGGTGGCTACTGGCAGGCCATGGGTATGGCAGCAGAACTCTGCGTCAGCACACAAGTCCAAAAGGACCCAGGCCAGCTTTAGAACCCTTCTCTCACTGCCCCCCCCCCCACCCGACCCGAACCTGCTGGACTACTTTGTTGTCATACGTCAAAAACATCACCAACATGATCTTCCACAACACCAAAGCCAGCCTGTTTGCCACCATCTGCCGAGTATTCGCTGAGCTCCCACCAGCGCTTGTGAAAAAGGCATACTCCCAGTTCCAGACCCATATCAAGGCGGTGATTGAGGCTGAAGACGACTACATTGATTAGATATCAGCTCTACTACATAATCAAGCTACTTGAATTGATTTTTTTTCAATAAAAGTTTTAAAGTAAAGCTTTAGTGTTGTTTTCTTTAGGGTGACAATTTATCGTTCTACACTGTATACAAATTTCCTTCTTAGATATGTGGATAACTTCCACTGATCAAGGGTTTAGGTCATGTGCGTATATCAAAAGCCAACTTTGATCATTCATCTAAATTTGAACTTCTATCATCTATATTATGTGAAAAAAGAAATTGTTTATTATCTAAATATTGAACAAAGGCAATATGTAATAACAGCAATACATATCAGGAGATGAACAATTTAAGAGGAACTTTCCACCAAAACAACTATCTAGAGAGCATGACATTAGTTTGAACCAAACACCAAAGGACACTACCCAAAAATCAACCACAGTTCGTATACCATACAAGAAGGGCATGTCAGAAAAAATTTACAGAATATGTAATCCATACGGCATCAGAACAATATTCAGAAAGATTCAATTCTCCAAAAGTATCTTGTGCAAGTCAGTTCTCTATGGAAAATCCTTACAAAGAACTGTGTGTGAGATGCCATTAAATGTGCAAAAATATACAAACATGAGACATATCGCCTACTAAAAGTAAGGTTAGAACATTGGAAAGCAGTAACATGTGAATATATTGTCAGGTATGATGGACCACATATGGATGCAAAAGGGAAATATTCTACTCTTATGAGACAAAGTAAAAATTATAGACAAGAACGACGCAGTGCAAGACAAAGCAGCGCGCATTATTTTGCAGTGATAACCTAAGTAGAACTAGTATAGAATTTACAATATGGGAACCATTAATTATAAATAATAGATAAGATAAGGATTACATATCAATATAGTAATAAGTAGTGATCTATATTGATAAGTAATAAGACTGCACAAATAAAAACAAAAATAGATTTAAGGCTTCCAAAATTCATACTATCTGCAACTATTGATAAAGTACTAAGTTAAATTCAGTTCTAAGTGACACTCTTCTATGAATATATTAATACTATAGAGTGTGTTATTTTCTGTGTCACACTTACATTAGGGTCGTTTAATTGTATGTACTTCCATTTCTTGTCATAAATTATTTTGTCAAGAATTCTTTATAAGTTTTGTGTTTCGGTTTCGATTATGACTGAAGGAACTCAAGTTATATATATATATATATATATATATATATATATATATATATATATATATATATGTGCATATATTATTTTCATAAGTTTTTATTTCTGTTTCGATTCAACCTAATGCACCCAAGTCATATGGATATATTTTTTTTATTTTTGAAATCACAACTTTATAACATAAAAATCGATAGAACATTAACTCTATAATAATAGATATGAAACCTCCAAGAATTAAAATATCATATTTAAGCGTATTTTACGACTGAGCTTTGCCGGGCGTCCTTTCTAGCTTAGATAAATACTTTTGCAGTTTTAACAAAAAAGCTACAATAATAGCAGAGCATCTCCATTTACACTGAACATCTACAGAATGCCAATATCGATATATTACATATGAATGAGTCCCCTGTGGGATTTTCACAGGTCTCGCTAGTTAATATTACAATTGCGAATTACTTTTACCTAGTCATGGCTGACAGAATGAGAGCAAGCTACCTCTATGGATTAAATGAAGGGTTCCGTTCCAAATTCCATACAGATTCACTGATTTCAACATGATTTACCTAAAGAAGGTTGATGGTTATATTAGCCAAAACGTTGTGATAATAACAAGATGAGAACAGTAATCTAAGCAATACAAATTTTTTCCATAATTATAACACCGTAGCTCTCTCACACACACACACACACACAATCACAGTCAAAGAAAGAAGTTCTAAGATGTTTGCCCACCTTTGGGCCCTTAAGTATGACACATCCAAACTCAGAATTCAAAATTCGAATTTAGGATTTCTTGTCATAATACTGCAGTTCCTCCACACTATGGCTATCACAGTGGTTGCATTGATTAGAATCTTAGATCTTGAAAATCAATGGTGACTAGAGTTCAAGTCGTGCAACACGTTATATATTGCCGCACCAATAATTATTAATGAAGATGAAACATGTATGAGGATATAATACCATTTCATGTACACACATAATATTATAAGGTGATAGAATATATCAGGTCTAAATTTTCAGTATTTACTTCAACAATGCTCAGTATGCGAGTAAAGTTTAGTAAAGTATGAAAATATATTCATGGCAATTAAGTTACGCAGACATGTCTGCATTTAATTCCTTCAGAGAATTGTCAGATGAAATGCAGATATTTCGTTTGAGTAACAAAAAAAAATCTGTTTATAAACATTGCCACTTTTTATTTTAATGCCGATATTATCACTTATTTATATTACTGAGATGATTTGTGCTGTTTATATAATAAACGTTTCAGTCATATTCTCTGGCTTTCTTCAGGTACTTTTTTTTTTGTAGTCAATAGGAATTTCATACCAAAACTCATTTAATCAACTTAACAATCAAAATAAATAAAGTTTCAAAACTTTTAAACATCTCATTTAAAAAATAGTCAGGCGCAGATGTTAATTATATTGCTATCAATGTGCGTAGAAGCAGATTCTTAATGTATTGAGCTTCAATTAAAATATACATTATTTAATTTAATTTCTAAGTTATCTCCCTTTAATGATGTCAGAAACAGACTTACTCCATTGATTGAGATTGTCAGGCTGATTTCCTCATCTTGGTTGTTATTGTCACAATGTTTCGGTCGTTTTGCCCTCCGGCCTTTGTCAGGTGTTTTGTATTGAACTGGAGAACCGTTTGTTAGGAGTCTCAAACCCAACCCTTTATTATTATTATTACGGGGGTACCGTGTTCGGACTCCAGCTAGGCTTTGGGACATAGTTGCTGATTCTGTTTTGAATGTTACTTTTTCACTGCCTTTGTTCAGGATTGAACTCAGCACCTTTGGGTAACTAAACTTTGATACAACGTCTAGGACCACTTAAATCAATTATATTTAACCACACACACGAGAACTTGAATATCTACTAGACACTGTCCTTGAGTGTTTAAGGCCTTGATAAGCTGGTATGAGGATACTTTTTACTACAAGTAAACCCTGACTTAATATCAAAAATCTGTATGGCTAACCCATACTGGCTTTTACGAAATGGTGCACCTTCTCCAAGTGACGTTAGCTCAAGTAACAGCACGAAGCTAGTTACTCCACCAGACTAGATGAATTCTTGTTCTGGAATCAACTAAGACTAAGAAACCACCAGAAAAATATACTATAACATTTAAATGGTTGATTGGTGAGAGGAAAATTATGCTCTCACCTTAACTCAGTGTCTTTAAAGTAAAGGAGAACTTCAATGGAATATTCAAATATTTATGTATCTCATGTAGAAATCAAGTGTTAGCACCAGAAAGTGAGCCTCTTGATTTCTGAGAACTTCGACTGAAGTAAAATTAAACAAAAGCATATTAAATGATATATATATATATATATATACACACATACATATACACACACACATGGTAATTAAGCTACATTTCATCTCCCATAGGGAATCATCAGGCTAAAAATGCAAGGCATTAATGTTACTGAATACTATAATTTTTGATTTTCCTCTATTAAGCCATGGTCATAAAACCATTAGTAAGAGACAGACGCTTCTAAGCTAATTAGGGAATGCATAAAACTTAGGAACAGCATGATAATTAGCCAATACTGAACTCTGAAAATGTGACAGTGATACATGTTCATTCACACAATCAGAATGTGAAAGGAGATTGCTGGCACCTGAGCAAACAATACTGTGATTATGCAAAGGGTCTAATGTGAATGTACATCGTCACAGAATTGGCCTGGTCAGCTGCAGCACAAGACAGTATTTAAGCATTGCAGTTGGGCAAGAACCATGAAATAATCTATAGACAACAGAAGCAACTGTTATATTCCAGCAAGTAGACAGCAGATCTAATTCAAGCAGATCATATACTCCAGGGGTCACGACAGGGAATATGTATATATGTGATAGCACGATGCTGTAGACGCTCAAGAGAACCAGAGAACATCTTGCCAATTCCAGCGAACACTAGAAACCTGTATTCGAAGTGGGGACGAATCATTGCCTTGTAAAGCCTAGTCAACAAATGCAATTCATGAAGAATTTGGTAAAACAAGATACGCAACATGCAAAGCTCCTTATTAACGCTATTGGATATAGTCAGCGTCAAATTGGAGATTGCTAGATATTATTACTCCCAGACAGTTATGACATTTTGAGAATGGCACAAATGTGTGTTGAAACCAAACTCCATGAACAGGAGATATCTAGAACAATAGCACAACTATGTGACGTTTAGTTTAACTAACCAGATTCATTGTTATTCTCTTCCACAGAGAAAGATTTTACTTATACGTGACAAAAGGAAAACAGTATATCAGCTTTATCAGAAAATCAAAGCTTGCTTAAAAAAAAAAAAAAAAAATGTGTGTGTGCAAGAGATTAAAAAAATAATGTAAAAAAAAAAATCAATCTAGTTAATTATGAAATAGTTAATATATAAGTTGATTAAAAAATGCATAATTTATAATTTGATTAAAAAACAAAACTAGTCTGTTAATTTGACATGAAATGAACATTTTAGATTTTGATTTCAATATTACATTGCATAAAGTGACTATTTAAGGCTTGATTTACATAAAACAACAAAAACTGGTTTAATAGTCAAAGAAAAATAGCTTTTCATTTTCTCTTTTTTTCAAATCATACCTTTTGGTAATGAGGGTGATGTTTTTGACACTAAATTATCCAGGTTGACCAATGAAGCATTTTCTCCAAGAAAATCTTTGGGGGTTTTCTTTTTTACTTGATCTTGTTCTGGTAAATTTTTCCCAACACCGGACATGAGCCAAGGATCTGAACTTGAATTGCCTGTAGAGTAATCAAATGAAAATAATCATTAAACCATCAAAACATTTCATACAAGCAGTAACCCCAATGATGTATCAAGTAGTTTTAATGAAAGCTGAAAATTGTTTCTATTGGTATTATCTTCGCTTGGTCCACATATCTGCAGTGTGAACATCTATTCAACAAATACTTTTACAGTCGACACATTGGTGGACACTAAATATACAAACATAAAACAGTCTAGTGCATGGCAATAACAATATGGAATTGAACTAATATCTACATGGTATGAAATTATAAAAACAAAATATAAACAGTTGTAACAAATATAGTTTGTTTATTAAGGCTCAATAAAATTTTTAAAATATCAGATTTATTTAATTTGTTAATGCAGTCACAACCCTACTGCATGACTTAATTTCATCTGCCAATAAGCTTTTTAATTAGCAATACTAGAAAACATACCATGGACAAGGCACACAATGCTACTTAATCTAACAACCATCATCTTTAAATCAGTAATTAATAGACTTCTCTTACTTCCATCAAAATAAAACCTATATAACTGAATTCACAATAAGTTTTTTTTAAACTAGCCTGCGTGCCTGGCGTTGCCCGGATGTTTGGAGGTGTGTGTTGAGCAAAAATAAAGTGGTAGTAGACAGACAGGATCGAACCTGTACTCTGAAGGAGGAAAAGAACGTGACAAAAAAAAAAAAAAAAAAAAAAAAAAAAAAATAGAAAATGACGTCTTTGCCGTTGCATCCATCAAAAAACTGGAAGTAGCAAAGGTTTAAATTAAGGCTATCAATCAAAAAGAGAGGATGACTTTCAAAATTATTGGCGAAAAAAGCAACTCCTTGTAGAAAAGTATGCAATTGAGGGTGAAGAAATTAATGTTGTGGGCCAATTTTTCGATATTTGTCGTCTGAAGGGTCGAGCTTCAAAACAATACTGATCCCGTGAAAATCCGCTGCCTCTGTCGAAAGTTTTAGGCAAACATACATATATACATTTAAACAGATAGGTTAGATTTATATTATAGATGGTAGGTTAATATTTTTGCTAGGATTTACACATCCCAAAAAATCACAATTTAGATCTGACTATTAACAATGAAACATGTTGACATAGCATGCCTGCTAGCAGTAGATGATTTTTCTCAGCTAGGTGGTTGCAGCGTGTTCATATAAACACTATATATGCAAGTTCTACCAATCAATGACATTTCATATTTTTTAGCCAATCGGAGAAAAGTATTGTCTTTATTACAGAATTTGAACAAAACATCTTTCCAGTCGAAAGTAAAAGCATCTCAAAGTTGGGGCTTTGTATAAGAAAATTTAAGGTAGAAATTTTGTTCAAACCGTATTTAATAGTTGATATATTCATTTCTTTTGTCATAAAATTTAAAGAGAACTCGTTAAAAACTTTTTATGTAATCATTGATAGAAATGGTAGCGAGCACTGGATTAAGACTTACTTAAAAAAAAAAAAAAAAAAAAAAAAAATGATCTAAACTGAGTTTTCTTTTTCAGTTCAAAACGGAAAGGATTTTATGAGCATATAACATTAAAAATCTAATTGCAGGATGGAAAGAAATGATAGAAAAGAATGACTACATTAATACATCTGATATTTTTTATTTTTTTATTGAGTCCTTAAAAAAAAAAAAAAAAAAAAAAAAAAGACGCAAAGTTATGTAAAATAAACATGCAGGGTGAATAATTTAAGATGTAATTGCAAATAAAATATTAAAAAAAGAGAAAAAATAATATATCTCATAACTTACCACTACCTTCACCGGCACCAACAGTGCGTCCGCGGTCAACCAAAGGATCAAATCCATCTAAAACCTCTGTCTTGTCCTCTACATTTAGTACTGGAGAAGTTGTATTACGATTGCTCAACATGTCAAAGGCCTCATCAATGTTATGGTGTGTCACCCCGTTACTGGTGGCTGCTGGGGCAGCAGGTGACATTTGAGGAGCAAAGGCATCAGGTACGGGGGTTGTTGTCACGGCAGGTGCTGCATTAGAACCCCAAGGACTCTGCGGTGTGGCAGACTGCGGTTGTGAACCTGTGTTGATAACATTCCAAGGATCTAACTGATGAGAACCTGACAAATTTCCACTTGACAAAATTAACAACACACATACAAATGCATAACCAGCACAACAACAAAAGAAGCAGGGAATAACCACAACAATCATCACATATTTCATATAACAGGAGGAAGATAAAAAACAAAATCTGACAGACGATGATGGATGCAGTTGAGTAAAAATTCAACAATTAAGATTCAAGTGGACCATAGCAATATAAACATTTAAATCATCAATCTATATACATTAAGTTTACAGGGTTTATGTAGTGTGCAAAGCATCATGTGGAAATATTTTTCGTATGCTGGTAAAGTGGGTATAATGATTTAAAACTCAAAATCTTTGAATACAACATTCGTTACTAACAACTGAACTATTCTAAATAAAATTTAGTTATGATTAGGAATCATGAACATACAATTTGCCCCTATTGACCCTGTACTTTCTTCAAAATAGACACTTCAACAAATTCAATGGCAAATTTTACTGGTGTTCTTTGAACTGCATTCTTTTGTTTTCATTTTGTGAGTTGCTGATGTGAATGGAATTTTAATGACCTTTTAAATAGTAAAAAGTTAATCTACGTCAATGGAGCCATAATACCTCTCTGAAATAGGTAACAGTTTCTAAATAAATAATTTGTCTGCGCATATAAATTTAGCATTTTGTAGCAAGGTTTTATTGGAAGGATTATGTGTTATACTCTATATGCTTAAACGTTTTTGTATATCTACCAGGTCTTTGACAACTATGCAGATGGCACAACTGTCTATGGTAGCACCTCAAAGAACACTGAAGATTTCTTAGAACTTGTTTCTTTTAACACATCTGAAACCAAGCTTCTTTCAACACCAACGTGCAGATCCTTGTTTTATTCCAGTCAAAATGAACATCTCACTTGTTGAGGAAGCTCTATTTTCAAAATAATTTCTGTGGAATAACTTTTACCCAACAGTCCTAAAATAGAAGACATATTTTCAATCTGTTATAAGTTGGTTGATGGAACTGATCAGGACTTGACAAAATCCTGTATATGAGATAGAGTGATATTGCCACATCTGGGGGACGTGGCACTTCGGATACTCTTTCTTGTTTTCGCAAAGTATAAAAATCAACTTTGTAATTTAGCAAGGGATGATTTCTACTTCTCTACAGCCCCTTTCACACATCATTATTTCCATGAAAAACACCTGAATGAGCTCCAATCTCTGGTTCCTCCTTGTAAGACATTCACAGCAAGAACTCGTGTTACTACTATAAGTAAATAACTTTTTCTTTCATGTGCCTAGTGTGAGGCAGAATATCTATGAAACAAGTTGCTTTCCAAAAACTTCAAATCTATGGAACAATAACCCAGGACTGCTTCCCTGGAAACTACAACATGGCCCATCTTCAAATTCAATGTCAACAAATACTCGCCATAAACTGTTCCTATAAATGATCAAGCATTATTCATTCCATTAACCATTTTCAATTCTCTTATGTTCTTTAACTCTTATCCTGAGTGGCTAATGGTCTTGATAAATTGGTGCCTTATTAGTAAAGTAAATGTATATAATAAAAATAAGGCAATATTATTTCAAAAGTTATGGTAGATGAAAAAAGAAAGATTCTATAAATTCTGAATGTGTATATTGTTAATGCGATATGAAGCATATTTAAATAAACAGTGGAAAAATTCAACTGCAAAGATAGAATGGGAATTGTTCATACTTTTTTTTTTCAGTAAACTACTGAATATCAAGTAATTTGTTGATTACGCATGTTATGTTTGTATACAAGGGAAAAACCAAATAATCCTGCTAATTAAGAAAAATTAAATTAGTGCTATTCAATAAATAAGGTGAATTATACAATTCAGATTTCACCCAAGAAAATCCTTTTTATTGTTTTCAATAAAATCCCCATTCTTTAAAATACACCCCTCTCTAATGAAAAACAAGCATTCGTAATACTTAAGCAGAGAAATTTTGAAAGTTTTTAGCCATTTGCCCATTGTACTCTTCACATCTTTTTATTAATCCAATAATAACTGACCAGAGAAAAGGCAAGGTCACTGATATTTCCAGTGTTTTTTTTACTAGATATGCTGTCTATTGTAAGTGTCAGACAAAATAAATGCATTAACTGAATCCATCATGTCATATGCGCTCGTCATTGTGGGCCTGCCTGGCTAGTCATCTTCGTCTTTGTTTAAACAATTTAATTGGATACACAACACATCTTTCTGTAAATTTTTGTTTGTCAGCAATTTAATGAAAACCTGGAGAAGAGTTGGATTTTCAGACAGTTTGAATAAACCCCAAAAATATTTTTTTTGCGAGAATGAAACTATGCAGGGAAATAGTCAAAATATATTCAACCAATCTAAGCTAACTGATACATTGAATTACAAAATCATTGATTTGCATCCAATCTACTTTTTTAAAAATATTGTCACTATTTTCGTGCTTTTGTACAGTGATTCTCCATTATTGGTGTGTGGTAAAATCTTACTGCATGTTATTATGTTGAGGTTACACGTGCTAATGTATCACTAACAGGATTAGTTTTCATTTCAGCTGAGTGACATGGCTCTAGGTAGAAGATTATGCAAGAATATACCCAATGTTTTCTGCTACGTATGCAACGAATACAAAATTGGCTGCTACCAATGACAAGTATCATCAAGCATACGGACCATCACTGTTTTAGTATGAAAACTGCCCACCAAGAGAAAAATTGAGCATCACGCATGATGTGCAGGAAATGCAACAACTTGCTTCATCAGTGGACCAAGAACAACAAGTGTAGCATAAGCAATGCTAGACAATGGCAGATAACCTTGCTAGCCTAAATTGTTTGTTTGAAATAAAGTTCTAAATGAAACAAATGTTTATATAAATATGAAATAGAAAGATGATGTTTAGAGAAATAGTGTAAACAAAATGAGTTTTTAGAACAATTAAATTAATAACAATGATTTAAAAAGTATGTCTGACCTCTAGACCGTAGTCTGAGGTTGATCTTAAGACGAGACATGGAGATTGAATTAGAGTGGAGTTGGGTTTTTAGAGCTGACAAATCTACCGACATTTGAAACGTCCTTATGAAATTACACAAGTTTGGATTCACACGATTTAGATGGAAGCGATAAAGCATGTCGCTGATTGCTATTAATGAACCGGGTAAAACTCCAGTATCTTCACTCGGCAAGTCATCTTGCACCTCATTTTAATGACATTCCAGTACTTCTGTAGAACTTTCATTTCTTGTGAGGATACGTCCACTACTGAAGGAAATACACAAATGGTTTTTGACATAGCTGATCTACAGCCTTTCATCCAAAGGAACTAAGTGATCTAGTTCACAATTTGAGCCTATCCGAGTTATTTTCAGACTTGCTAGCATTCAGATTAAAGAACAACAACATCCCATGACAAGGTTCACACTAGTTTTTACTGCAAAAGGCATGCGAAGTACTCAGTTTCTTCTATGAAGTTAAGGACTTTATATACAGCATGGATGTTGTGTAGCCTCTGCACAAGCTTGGAGTGGCCCAACACAAAGCCACACTTGAAGACTGTTCAAGACAAGTAATAAGCGAAACATATTCCACTGACCATTGGCAACCAATTTTCTTCTGTATCTCTTGCTCATTCGACTACACTAAATGAAACACATGAAATGGTAAAGTATGTGCTGGACAAAATTAAGTATGCTCAGCATTGGTGGCATATTTGTGTTGATCTGAAAATGGTGAACTTCTTGTTGGGACAACAGTCCGGGTTCATCAAGTACTCATGCTTTCTGTGTATGTGAGATAGTAGGGACAGAGTTTACTACTATGTGAAAAAGAACTGGCTTGTACGGGAGGAATTGATACGTGGCACATCAAAAAAAATCATCTTGTGAACAGAGACAAAACAATCTCTGCACATTTGGTTCCATTAAACAGTTTTAAGTTCTGAATAAGCATGAATGATGCTTCACTCACATGATTGACCATAGAAAAGCTGGCATCTTTGACAGTCGTCGAATCTGTCAGCTCAAAGATTCTCAGTTTGAAAAGTCCATGAAGTAGAACTAGCAGCATGGAAAGCCTTCATCTTAGTTATGAAACAATTTTCTTGGCAACAAGGCCAGGAACTACACCAAACTTGTAGCTAATATGAGGAGTGCTTTCAAAAGGCATAGGGACTGTTTCCAGAGAATCTTGGCACGATAAGTGACGAGCACTGTAAGAGATTCCACAAAGACAGAGATATAGAGACTAAGTACCAGGGATGCTGAGATGGGATTATGATGGTTGACTACTGATGAACTCTGGAGAGAAACCTTGTCACTAAACATTCTTGAAGTGTAGAGAAAGAGAAAGCCAGGCCCTGAAGTTTGAACAACGAAGAATAAAAATGTGTTATTTTATCCTTCAATGTCGACTTTTTAATGTTCACTCAAGAAATAGTGTTTTAAAATGACTTTTTTTTTTAACATTTTCAAGTGTAAAAAAACTAAATTCCTTTAGAAATACACATAGAATCAATAGAATAAACGTGGCAAAAATGAATGACATGCAAGTGATTCATATAAAAAAAATCATGCTTACATACGACTGTTTACATTAATTGAAAATGATTTTAAAACTTTATTAAAATATAACTAAAGTTTTTTTTTTATACATTTATTACAAAAAATCAGTTGCAATTCTTAGATTTAAGTATTTTTACTGTAGAGAAAAAGGATGGTCATTTAATTGAGATGTCCATAATGGGATTTCTAAACATGGAACACTTTATTTTTACTGGAAATTTATTGGCAAGAAATATTTTTAAAAAAATCTATGGCACAATTCCATTTTTTTTTTCTATTAGGGTAACAAAAATAAAATGACTTGCATTGATTATTATTGAGATATTATTCATATTGAACATTCCAAACCAAAATTTTATATGGACACACAGATGTTTGCAAAACAAATGAATGGTATAAAATTTACTTTAGTAGCTTAATTAGCCAAGAAGAGGGGACAACATATTTATTTTATTATTTTTTTTGAGATTAAAAAGTTTAAAAATAACATGCAAATAATTTCAGACAATAATTCATGAGCCAAGTATATGTTGAAATTCTAATTCATGCCTTCAGAAGTACTAAGAAAAATATTGCAAAGTATGATTAAGTCTGGTGTTGAAAATGTACTTATATAAAAAGAAAGATTGTGTCACTTACTAGGTGTAGACATTGATTGTGGCGTGGACCGTTCTGGACTGCTTATAGGTACGCCCCAAGGATCGGTGACAGGGGTTTGGGCTCTCAAAGTGGATGATGACTTTTGAGTAATAGGTGATTCCCAGGCACTAGCTGTCGTCGTGGTCTCTGTTCCTGCTGCTGCTGCTGATCTTGGGGAGGGCAAGCACCCAGCGCCAGCACTGGCCTTACCACTGCCACCAGAAGCTAACCAAGGATCAGAGATGGTGGTAGTGGCCGTGGCAGCGGTTTCCTGAATGGGAACACCCCAGGGATCTGTATTGTTCTTGTGGTTGGTATTTATTGGTCCCGCTTCAAATGAGTCAACCTAGACAAAATAAAAATGTTAAAATGTTTTTGCTTAATAATGAGGGTATGACTGCACTGATTTGGACGATCTTATTTATAACCATGTGTTAGGACAACCAACCAATGAGAAGCCTCTGACCTTATTATAAAAAATATTGAATTTTAGATGCAAGTCAGTCTTCGTCTTGAAACGACTGAACCGGATTGCATTGATTCTTCGCCGCCATCTTTGTTATTAACAATTACTCAACATTCGAGATCATGACTGCAATGATTTTTCGCAGATTTGATTTACTACTGCCATCTTTGTTCAACATAATGTCTCAACACTTAACAAAAAATAAAAAATATCCAAAGCTGCTGTCAGTAAGTTCTAACATTTACATTCTATTATTACATTTTTTTTTCAGTTAAGTAAATTTGTGATGCGAATTATACAATTTTTAATCTTAATATATTACTATACTTTTTATTAATTTATTTTCATGTTGAATTCATATTGTTCAGAAATCATTCTAAACAAGTAAAAGAATCTGCCAGTGTTGCGAATAGTGACACTACTCTAAAAACAATCTCTTATCAATAGTTTAAATTATCTTTAAAATTGTAAATGTGCACAAGTTATTTCTTGCAACTATTGAAATTATATTAGTAATGTCAAACTGGCCTGTTTAAGCTGTGAAAATGGGTAAAAACAGTGAAATTGTAAAATTTAACATACAATATCTCCACTATTTTTCAGTTTATATCTATGAAATCAGTATGTAAGTAAACTTTTATCTTTCCTGTCATTTTTTTCCTCGTACAATGATTTGTTCTTTTTGCAGGTTGATTCAACGCCCCGGAAAAAGCTTGTGAGAGTCAAGCCCTCTACAGAAAAAATCATGACTAAGAATTGTGTATATGAAATCCTATGTAAATGTGGAAAACTATACAAAGGTGAAACGTATCGTCCATTGAAAGTATGGTTAGAAGAAGATCGAAAAGCTGTAGTACGTGGAGAGACTGAAAAGTCAGGTATAGCTGACCATATCTGGAAGGAAAAGAGAAACAATCTACCATTATAGGACGAAGTAAAAATTATAGACCGAGAGGAACGTTGGAAAGTAAGACGACTGAAAGAAGCAGTACATATGCTGGGGGAATAACCAACTGCTAAGTAGACCTAGTATAGAATTTAATACAATAAGGGAACCAGTAATTATAAACAATAGATAATATATACAAGTAAAAACATTAATATATACAAGTAATAAGTATAGAGATAGATATACATTAATATAAAGTAATAATTAGTAATAAATGGTGATATTTACAACTAGAAATAAAAAGTAGGTTTAAAAATGGCGATCCAGTGAATGAAAAACGTGAAATATTGCCTGGCATCTTAATTGATAACAATGAAAATATTAATAACGACGACAATTACAGTACTTCTGACGAAAAAAGTAACCAGACATGTCGATACCCAATAAGGGAGCGAAAAAGGCCAGACTTCTTACAAATTGAAAAGACAAGATTACGCCGTGGATTACTGTTATTCGTTGAACAGCGCACCGGAAAGTTATGAGGCGATTAATTCACAAAACCACCAAGAATGGGAACAAGCTATGGTATCCGAATTGAAAGCTTTATCTGAAAATAACACATACGAAATAGTGGCAAAACCAACAGATAAAAATACAATTTCTTCCCGCTGGGTTTTTTCTAAAAAAAAATCACAGCTTCTGGCAGTGAAACTTTTAAAGCAAGATTTGTAGCGAAAGGTTTCTCACAAATTCCTGGAGTGGAATATTGTGCAACATTTTCACCAATGACAAATTTAACGACAATTAGAATTTTATTACAACTTGCCACGCAATACGATTTAAAAATACATCAAATGGATGTAAAAAATGCTTATTTAAATGCTCCGATTGACTGTGAAATCTACATTTACCCTCCAGAGGGATTTAAAATGAAAAATAAAAATTGGGTGTGGAAATTAAATAAATCGTTATATGGACTAAAACAAAGTGCACACAATTGGAATTTAACACTCCATAATTATTTAATAGCATAGGAATTCAAACAATGTCCCGTAGACGCGTGCATGTATACCAAAAATGTAGATAATAAATTGTTGATTTGGTTTTTTGGGTTGACGATATATTACTCACCTCAAACTGTGAAAACACTTTAAGAGATGTTAAAAATGAATTAAATAAAAAATTTAAAATGGCCGACCTTGGACGACTCTCATGGTTCCTCGGTATAAAATTTGCCTGTGAAAATGAAACTATAACTATGAACCAATCACATTACATTGAAAAAATTCTGCTCAAGTTCGGAATGCAAGATTGTAAGCCGCGTTCAACTCCCGTCGAAATGGACATAAATGAAAATATAAGAACTGAAACAAAATTCATAGATAACCGAATATACAGGGAAATGGTAGGAAGCCTCATCTACTTGATGACCACAACAAGGCCTGACATATGTTACACTGTAACAAAGCTATCTCAAAACTTATCGAAACCGACAATTGAAGACCTTAATCGTGCAAAACAAATCCTTCGTTACCTAAAAAGAAACCAAGGAACAATCTTTAAGATTTAAAAAATCCACATATCCTCTAAATTTAGAAGGCTTTTCGGATTCAGATTGGGCCAACTCTGAGGATAGAAAGAGTATAGCGGGGTATTGTTTTAGACTGTCAAAGACTGGACCTATGATCTCTTGGAAAACTAAAAAGCAACAAATTGTTGCACTTTCTACTTGTGAAGCAGAATATGTGGCTCTTACTCATTCCGCGCAGAAGGCTATTTTTCTGAACACCCTTCTGAAATCTATTTCAAAACCAGATCTAAGTAAAAAACCTATAGTAATTCATTGTGATAATCAGAGCAGTATCTTATTAGCAAATAATTCTATGATTCATCAAAGGTCGAAGCATATTGATATCAGATATCATTTTATAAGGGATGAAATAAGAAAAAAATCTATTACTCTTACTTATGTGACGTCTGAAAATAATATAGCCAACATTTTCACTAACCCTATAAAAAGAATAAAATTAAGACATTTTATAACCGAACTTTTTGGAATCTAATTATGAATAAATCTCTTTTCAGAAACACAAAAGGAGAAGCATGAACAGTTAAAATCACACCAAAAAAAAAAAAAAAAGTAAATTGTCCCGGGCACGACGTTAAACTGCGACCATTTCTACCTTACTAAATTAACCAATTAATACCTAACAATGTTTCCATTTTTTTTTTGTTAAAAAAAAAAAAAAAAAAAAAAAGGCCACTTGTTAAAACCCTTTTGTAAACTTCCTATTTTGTCAAATAGTTCTTTTTGTATCTTTTTTTTTTTGGCAAACATTTGTTAAAATTGTGAATTTTTGTGCATATGTTTTTATGTATTTGAAAAGTATTCTATTTGTATGTTTATATATATTTAAAAAGTGTTTATTTTTATATGTATAAAAAAAAAAAAAAATGGCTTCTTTTTGCACACATTATACCAATATATTAATTCTTTTTGACCGATGAGAATAAAGACAAATTCCCATAAAACCAGAAGAAGAAAAAAAACAAAAAAAAAACCCAATTATTTTATTGGCTTATTTTTCTTTGTTCATTTATTTTTTTATTTTTCTTTCCTTTTCTCAAGTGAAACCAAAATTGAATCCGAAAGGATTTTTCCATTATATCAAAAAAGGGTGTGTGTAAAATGTTTTTGACTTGTGATGGGGGGGTATGAGACGAATGGATTCGCCAATCATTTTTATAACCAACGGCTGAGCTAAACAACCAATCAAAACGTCGCAAAATTATTATAAAAATCGTCGAATTTTGGATTCAATCAGTTTGCCATTTGCTATGTCACGGACCGCATTTAATTCTTCACTGCCATCTTGGTTACTGATCTGAACTGCACCGCCATCTTGGTTACTGATCTGAACTAAGCCGCCATCTTTGTTCAACACAAATGTCTCAAAACTTAACAAGGCTCCTAAAATTCATACTAGAATTGTCCAAAGGACACATGGCACAGTGGTTAAAGTACTAGGAAAAATCAATTGTAAAAATGATGTTTTCATGAAGGTTGAAGGTTCAATCCTCAGTGTGGGCGATTGAAAAAATATATTTGCGAATTACTTAGGACCTCTACCCAGTCATGGCTGACAGAACAAGAGCATGCTACTCTTGTGACGTAAATAAAGGGTTCTGCTCGAAATATCGTCCAAATTCCCGAGTTCGACACGATACACCTGAAGAAGGTTGGAGGTTACATCTACGGAAACGTTGTGAAAATTACACTCAAGATGAGAACAGTAGTCCGATGAATAATAATACAAATAACCAATCCTATCTCAAAAATTCAGAAACGTCAGTAATTTAACTTGTAAATTCCTATTAAAAAGCAAAACTGTTTTCAAAAGATTGTTTCAATAAAAAGTCATGAAAACCTACCTCATCACTTGAATCTTTTTTGCTTTGTTCTATTGCCATGGCTAATTTGATATCATCACTTTTTTGCTTTTTAAGTTCTTCTTCGTGTTCCTCTTTGCTCATAGCCAAAGCTAACTGTAATTGTAACTCCTCCTCTCCCAAAGATGATGGACGGGCAGACTCCAAATCTGAAGATAATCTTCGACGTTGTGTTGGCGAATCTAAAAGCAGAAACAAACAAAAAAAAAAAAATGTTCATTTGAGACAATTTCAAAGAAAACAACTGATAAATTTGTTGTGAATTCCTGATTCGTGTTCAGTTGTATGAATTTCAGATAAGACAACAGAAATTTCAAATTGTGAAATTGGTGAAAATGTAAATTTAGCTATTACTTATAGAAATAGCGTTAAGATTTATGAAAGACAAGCAGAGGTACCTGGTGTTGCCCAGGTGTGGAGAGGTGGTATAGTAAGGAACCCCAGTAGGCAACCCGGGTTGAGAGGTGTTAAAAAAGTAGTGGGGGTGCTGAGGTGTAAAGAGGTGTGTGGGGAAGGACAGTAGGCAGCCCGGGTAGAGAAAGATATATATATATATATATACACACAAGTGGTAGTAGGCAGGCAGGCTTGAACCCGTAATGTAAAGGAGGAAAAGACGGCGAAAAAAAAAAAAAAAAAAATAATATAATGTCTTAGCTGATGCGTCCATTGCAAAACCGGAAGTCACAAGCATTGGAATTAAAGGTAGTCAATCCAATGGAGACAATGACTTTTGAAAATATCCTTGTAGAAAACTGCCCAGTTGAGGGTGAAGGAATTAATGTTTTTTTGGCCAATTTTTTGATATTTGTCGTCCGAGAGACATACACACATTTTGCCTTTTATATATTAGACTAGCAGGGGTTCCCGGCATTGCTCGGGTGTTTAGAGGTGCGTATGTTTGGGGGGGGGGTAGTAAAATCAAAACAAAGCAAAGTAATAACCCTGTTTAAATATTATATATAAAAAAACAATGTTAAAAACTGTAAAAAATCGGACCCCCCCCCCCAAACGTGTTGCAAAAAGATAAATGAGCTAAAATAATTCAAAAAGATAGTGGGAAAGTGAAAATACGCTATACAAAACATCAAATCACAATCAGATCGGAAGATCTTAAATTATTAGCTGGGCCAAGAGAAAATATTGTGCTAACTAGAACCCATATTGGTTAGATAAAAGTGACTTGCATCCATTTACTTAGAAATTAAGATACATCCGAATGTACGACCTGCAATTATAAAACTGCAAAAAATTTTGATTGATGCAAATATTATAAAACACAAAACCTACAAATATAATAGATTTGCTCATTTTCTTTCTTTTTTTTTTTTTTACATAGAGATAATCACTTATCAAGGCCCATAAACCACTCGAGGATAAGGGTTAAGAGTGTACAGTTATCAACTGGACAATATAGTAATCGTTAGTAATGGAAATTTGGTAAATTTGTTAACTCAAGTGGAACAGCTAATCAAAAACTTGTTTATGTTGGACTTGAAGACAATCAGATTGTAGTCAGCTGGAAAGCAGGAAAACGGAAGACAGTTCCACAGGCGTGCTCTTCTAAGAAAGAAGCTTTGTTCATGGAATCTATGTTTAGGTTTAGGTACAGATAAAGAGTGGGGGAATTATTGATAGTGTTTTCAGCTAGACAAGTGTTTCTTGTGAAAGTTGGTGAGGGCGGACCATAGATTGAAGCTCAGTCGAGCACATGGCATGAAAATAAAGATAAAATTCGCAACATCTCTTCTGTGAGAGGTTGCAGGGAAGAGAAAAGGACATCTCCCACGAGGCTACGAAGTCTATTTTGAACTCTATCAAGGCAGGACAAGTCCTTTCTAGCAGCTCCTGCCCAGATGTGACAACAGTACTCCATCCTTGGGCGTACCTGGCTCTTATATAGATAGAGATATCTACTGGAGCGATAGAAGGATCCCATCATTTTTTCAGCAGCCTTCGCAACAGATTTGATGTACGTGTTCCATTTCAAATCAAGAGTAAAGGTCAAGCCCAGAAGCTTATCAAAACATGAGGCCTCCCCAAGACGAGAGCCATTCATTTCAATTGATGCCAGATGGGGATCAGAGCGTTGATGATGTAAAGATAAAAACTTGGTTTTAGATGCATTAAAATTAACCAGCCACTCATTGTACCATGTGCTCAAGATCAGAGGAGAGAGAATCGGAGAGAACTTGGTTGTTTACGGTCTTATATGTGTTACCATACATGGTAGTGTTATCAGCATAAATGTCTACGAATGATATAAGGATGTGATTTGGAAGATCATTAATGTAGATCAGGAAGAGAGTTGGGCTCAGGATGGACCCCTGAAGGACTCCAGCGTTAATAATATGAGCTTCTGATTTTTGCCCATTAACTACTACTCTTATGAACCTATCAGAGAGAAAGGATTTAATAACTGAGAAGACATTTCCAGCTATACCATAGCTGGAGAGGAGGATTTGGCTTCATGCTCAGGTCCCCAGGTGGTCAGCCTTCAAGGGAATAATGATTTGTTATCTATCTCGTGTGATCTTACTTGCTCAGGATTGCAATGCACATCATGTGCAGGACAGGGGAGAAACCAATTCAACGAGATAACATTAATGACATTGCAACAATATGAAGTGATTTTCAATAGTTCTAGAATCGGAATTAACTGTTGAAAGTTCAAGACAATAAAATTTGAGATGTGTGAGAATAGCAGGAACAGAAGTCGAGAAACAGTAGTAAAGGGGGATCATATGATGATTAGCAGATGGGAATTCTTAGTGGACTAGACAACTCCAGAGGAATCCATCAGAGATTCTGCATAGAGCAAATAAAAGTGGGCACATGAAGTTGAACCTTCAGAATCTTCAGCTTTTCAGTTCATGAGATCAATGTAATATGCAATATATACACTAACCAGATTATTGGATTTCTGAAAAATATAATTATTGCAACAGCATTCACTGTAGTTGGATGGAGTTGGTTTCATCTTTGACCAGCCATCATTTCATTATAACAAGGTTAGACATAAAATCAATGTAATTCTGTCCAAGTTATCAACTACATTTATGATAAATTTGATACAACCAATTATTCGCATATCATTCATATTTGAACATAAAAAATGAAAATTAAATAATTGCCAGCAGCTTCAACTCAAAATTGCTAAAGATGTATTCATTCTGACTGAAAATTCTCATCTCAGGATAGGTTCGTAATAACGATCACATATGAAACTTTAAGTTATCAGACAGCTAAAAATACTTTGAATAACAAAATGTTAAAATAGAACTTACACAACTGAAATTATGAGTTTAGGGTTTAATTTTGTAGTAGTATTATTAAACCCCCCATCTTAAAATGTATTTATCTTTACAATCTCATTAAAATTCCAAGTTAATATGAGTATATGTAGTGTGTGGGTGGGGATATTGCCCCTACCTCCGTTGAGGACTTAAAAGAACAAATATAAATAAGACGCTTTAAACTATCTACATAGAGATCAATCTTACTAAATTTCACATTTGTAGGTATAATAACCTAAAAGTAGTTAGCAGAATTTTCATTGTTTATAGAGATGAATACTGAAATCCAAGAAAATATAGAGATATACTTACTATCATTGTAACCAGTGGCACCAATATAAGGAACTTGAAACCCAACAGTATCACCTTGGAGATTAGGACTGCCAGAATCAAGCTGAATCTGAAATGTGTATAAATAAAAAATGTTGATTTTTTTTTTAATTGTGAAAAGAGATTCAATGCCATAATGAAGTTCTTTGCAGTGGAGTTTCTTACAAATGTTTGACCCCTGAAACTTTAAAAGAAATATTACTGCACTTACACGCTTCTATACATTTATAAATACTGATAGCATACCATATTTTCATCCCAACATTTTCCATAAACAATAAGTACATTTTCTTTACAATATTCTTAGACTTCATGATTTCCACAAAATTACTGCTTAGCATTCACTACATTATAATTACTTCACACTTCAAAATATACCCGTCTTGATTTATTTATCCTATCATAATACAATTTTTTTTTATTCTATGTCTGCTTTTCTCTTGTTAAAATTTAAACGGAATCCATGTTAAACTGTTACATAATTTCTAATGATATACTTAATCTTTTTTCTTTTGTCTTGTGCTTTTGAAATCCTATGTAGCATTTTTTTTTTTTTTTTTTTTTTTTTTAAACTTTTGCCCAAATAATTCTTTCTTCCTTTTTATTTTTTATTTTTTTTAAACAAATTTTCATTACATTGTATTTTTGGTTTTGATAGACTTAATCTTTTATATCATTGTTCACTTTTGGAAAAATCCTTTTAGACTGAGGCAATTTTTATTTTTGTCCCAATAAATTTATTTTACATGAATTCTACAAAATAAACATCAAAATGTTGTATCTGTTCTAACACTAAACATCTTATTTAATTGATAAGAATTCTTTCCAACTGCAGCAATTTCCATTTACATCTAAGATTAAACTACAAGTTTTGTAGCTGTCCTGATACTATAGTTACTCTTGTTCTAATTAGTCACTCATAGAAATCCTTTCTTGACTGCGGCAATTTTGCTTTCATCCTAAAACTTGGTTATTTTTGTTTTTAATTTTATAATTACAATCAACAATATAGTGTTGTATCTGATGATATTAAACTCAATTTTTTTCTATCAGCAACCAGTTAAGGAGAAATTATTTTAAACTGTCATTTAAAATTTTTGTCCACCTTTATTTTTTTGTTTTGAGACTTCAGCCACCTGCTTCTCCAATTGGCTTCTTAAGCAATGAAAAAGTTACTTTAAAAATTTTTCTGCATTTATTTTTATTTTTATTTTATTACTCTTGATTTTCATTTACTTAAAATAAGTATTTTAGATTTCCCGCAGGCAATGTCGAGACAGGTTCTGTTAATATGTATAAATATATATTATCATCCTGTAAGTTCTGTCTTAATTCTAATTCTCAAATTTTAAAATCACCAAGGCACAAAGTCTTTATGAGTTACAAAAAAAAAGAAAAAGGAATTCTGCAACTGAAGTGCCATGAAATAGTCAGCTAATGAAGAACATGCAGAAAATGGTTTATAAAAATCAGAAATAGAAATTTCACCCATGAAGATGAAGGCTCATTAAGATGTTCAATGCAGTTTTTGATGAATCACTTGTTGTAGAATTATTTAAAGAAAACCTTTCAGTATCAGTTGAATCAATCAAGATTTCCTCAAGCCATACAAGTTGTTAAACATTTTGGAAAAGTTTCTTACTTTAGAAATGAAGTGCTTTATTTTCACCCTCAGAAAACGCATTTCTTGTTATTTCATTGGTTTACTATGAAAAATAAAAGGGATATATAAACAATGAACTAAGAAAAAATATTAATTGGTGGTAGCTATAAAATAAAAAGTCATTACTGGTTATCAAATATCAGTAAAAGTATTTCTCACTCATCAGAAAATAAAATAAAGAAGAAAGTTCAAGAACTATTAATATTTAATCCGGTTTATAAAGATTTTTTCAATGCAGTTAATTAAATTGTAAAGAAGTTAATACTTTTATTAACTAAATCTCTTGTAAAACTTAAAATACATAAGTGGAAATTTTTTCAATATTTGTATCTGGGATAAAATTATTTGCAAGTATTTACGAGTCACAAAGTAAACGAGAAATGTTTCAGGAGAATATATCATAAGTAATTAAAAAGCTTATCTGCAGTTTCATGATATACAAGATTCTAGAAATCAACTTTATACACTTGAACACAAGTCCAAAATATATAAGGACATATACTTTTGGGAAATGGATATACTGTGAAATTGCAGTAAAGTATTAAAATAATCTACCTTTAATTCTTGTTTTAAACCGCTAAAAAAAAGATACTGGGCCCTTTGTGCAGTCCTGCTGTCTTTATTTTGAGAAGTTCATTTTTCATGTTATTGATATATTACAAAAAAATTGATTTATGCATTTCAAAATAAAGCTTTAGTAGTAATCAAGATTATATTTCTTAGTTTCCCTTTTTTTGTTTTAGAAACCATTGGACTGATTTAGCTGAAATTTCATTTAAACCTTTGTTATGATAAGGTGCAACAAACTAACTATTATGGTATCCATTTAATGTACAGTTAGGAATAGGGATTAGTTACCCCAATACCACATTTACTCTAGAAGTTTGCTCAGAAACAACTGGGCTAATCTGGTTGAAATTTTATATGAACCTTTGTTATGATAAGGTGCAGCAAAGTAAGTATTATGGTATTTGTTTGATGTACAGTTAGGGATTAATAAAGATTAGTATTTAATGCAAAAAATGAACACAAATTTAATCATTCAACCATCAATTTGTATAGACATTGTCACAAATGTTGAAATGATTGAAAGGCAATATTTACTATGTAGCAAATTATACAAAAATTATAACGCAATAGTACAAGATCTTTTTTAACAAAAGATAAAATGTAAGAGAAATCCACTGATTACAACTAATATTTAGACATAAAAAGTGGATTAAAAAAAATTGTGAAATTAGAAAACTTCATGTGTATTTCTTGCATCAACCTAACTGAGGATTGAATAAGAATTTTTAAAAATAAATTATTAATCATATACTTAGTGAAATGCAAAAGCAAATAATTTAATGGAGTCTTTTTTTTTAATATGAAACTCTACCAGATTGCATTTCTTTGTTCATTAAAAAGGAAACCATTTTAAACTAATATCTATTAAAAAAAAAAAAAAATGAATTACTGTGACCTTTTGAGATTTGAAAAGAATTTGGTAGGAATTAAACTGTAAAATAGAAAGTCATTTGTTTTTAAAATTCTGAGCAAATCCTCATGTAATGAAAGGATTCTAAGTTTTAGAAATTATTTTTGTTACATCCAATAATTTTGTAGACATAGTTTTTATAACAATTTGGTTTAATAATTTAATGATCAAACAATACCATAATTAAATAGACTGCTTCCTTGTAACCTACATGATCGCCTTCAAGTCGAATGTTAATTGCTTATCGAGTATCTTAAATAATCAAATTTTGTCCTTTTCGTCCATCTTTTTAACCATCTCCTAGTATAATTCTGTATTCATCTGATAATCTTAACCTCCATTCTCAAGTGGCTTTTGGCCTTGGTAAGTGGTGACTCAGTATAAAAAATATAAGATTATTTTTAAAATTGTCAATAAATGAGGTAGACTTTTCTGAAGCTTCATCCACAAAATATTTCTTTAAATTACTATTGAAAAGAAAAATGTAGATGAATTAAATCTGAAATATGTGTACAATTAAAATTAGTAATTCTTTTAGGTCACCCCTTTTTTAGAAGAATGGAAAAAAAGCAGTAAAATAAATCAAGCATAATGTTTATAAGCTAGCAATAGCAAGCAAAACATGCAATGTACATGAAAGTCAGATAATAAAGCAGCAGATGTTGCAGTTGGCAAGAGTGTTTCATAAAAAAGACATGGTTTCCTTACAAGAACTGCACACTTATTTAAAAACATTTAAACAAAAACACCTTTTGTAACTGAAACAAAACCCTCAAGTGCCTGTTTTCACAACACATTTTGGTCGTAAACTTATCTATAAGTTTTATAATTTATTTGAGAAAGAAAAAATTGTTTTCATGCTTCTATTGCAAATAATATTTCACTCAGATATCTGGCCTTCGGGCTAAGATCCAAGTGTAGTATCTGTTCTGATGCTACACTAAAGCTGTCCTTAGTTAATGTAGGAAAAACCCTTTTAAGACAATTTGTATTTTTACCAACTGTCAAGAGTACTCCCTTTTTTGGGGAGTTGGTTTTCCCCCACATTAAAAACGGTCTTGTGTCACATCTTGCTCTCAGGGAAGCAAATAAATACAAAAAATATTTCAATCAGATGCTTCTTGAACAGATATCTTTTAAAAGTATGCTAAAATTTTAAACAATTTTAGTCATCCAATGTAATAACCAAATAATACCATAAGGAATTCAATTTCAGAAACGTCCATATTTGTTTTTAATTTTTAAAAAGGAAAAAAAGCTTAGCATGTGACTGTTGCTTTTAATAAATATTCCATATGTTTATTTCATTATCAAAAAATAAAAAGGAAAAGAAAAAAAAGCTTGAGTATATTTATAGAATTAAAATTTCAACATTTTTTAAAAAGTTCTATCCATCTTGTTAAAATACCAATTTTTTAATGGCATATTCCTTTATTGAATTATCTTTCTAAAAACGTAAATATTATCTTAAATGGAATTAAGCATTTAGATGAAGTAGAGGATGGGCCAAGGAGTGAAACAAAATAGAAAATAAAACTCCTGAGTAGATACAGCAAGTTAGCCACATGGCCGATTAGTTTGGAGCCGAGAGACCAACCAAAAAGCAGGGACCCACGCAAACTTTTTTAATTGCCAAACATTACCACTATGCATACAGCAAATGCATCTTGTATGTCACTGAAATAAAATTATAGCAATCTTACGTGATACAAGAGATATTTATAGTGTGTTTAATAAATTTCACAAATGGTGTTAAATTTTGTGTTGTGAAAGAGGTTGAGGACCAGTATTGAGACCTTGAGGTACTACTAGCTAGACGGCAAATTGGTTGAAATAAAAACAAAAAATGGTGAGGACAATAGTGTGTGAAAAAATGAGCCAATAATAACTCATCATCGTTACAAGTTCACAAGTAAATTTCAATAAATTGGGTAAGTCACAAATAACAGGGAAAATATGGCAAGAATTTGGGTCAAAATAATTTAAAAAAAAAAAAAGCAAAAAAGAAAAAGTCAAAAGAAAAATGCTAGTATAAATAATTGAATTTTCACTTAATTTTTTAGAATAAAATAGACATTTCTGAATGTATACAATTGTATTGTTTGTAGTTAAATGGTTGGCTGATTGATTTCATTATTTAGAATCATAAATTTTAGATGCAAAAAAAAAAAAAAAAAAAAAGAAAAGATAAATTAGTTATTTGATTGATATGATGGTGATTGAAGGATAAAGTGAAATGGTCTACAAATTGAAAACAATTTTAGGCGGAAATGGTTTTCCATTAATACATGCGCAGGATTTTATTTACAATGACAATACCGTTTGCATAAAAAAATTTTTTTTGTTTTAAATAAACATGAAAATCATTAGTTAGATGCATCAATACATGAATGTGTATAAATAATATTTAAATATAGTAAGAAAATCATAAATGCATGATACACCTGACGGAGGTACACTGGTCAAAACTTAAGTGGCAAGAACAATAGTAAAAGAAAGACAATGCCCCCCCCCTCAGATACAAGAACTATTAATGTGCAATACTTTTAAATTGCAGAAATTCATTGAAACATTGTTTTCCTTATGAAATTCAATTCAATTGAGATTTATCAGGAATTCCACGAAAAGGTAACAAAACTGAGGATAATAAAAATCAAACAAAATAATCACAATTTATGCAAAAGATTTTAAGAGAAAATCATTTTATTTCTGTTGACACAATGAACATTAACAGAACATTTATATTGCCTCAAAACCCTTTTTTTTTTTGCAATGATTTTTTTTTAACCAAAATTACAGTTACAAGATGAAATTGAAAGAATTAACTACTTTACTAAAGAAAAGAATGAAAAGTGATTTAATTGCAAAACCTTCAAATTAATGGAATTTCGAACTAAGGTGGATATTTTAATATTTCTCCAAGAACTAGATTTTTATTTTCAAGGTAGAAATGTCAAACTAAATCTTAATTGAATTATTTTGCTAATAGATTGATATAGTTAAACAAGAATAGTGTAGAACATTATAAGATGGAATTGAATTCATTCAGAAAAATAAAAAAATAAAAATTAAAAAAAATAAATTAAAAGAGCATTTTTGGGAACTAAGGGCATTTTTTATGGTTTGAGAAAATTAGTAAAAAATAAGAAAATAGCAATGCATAAAGTGGCATAACAAATTAATGGAATTCTTATAACTTTGGTTAAAAAAAAAAATTCAAGAAATTCTTACATTTCTATTGATACAAAAAAATGTTAACAGGAAATATCAGTTGCTAACCTTATTTGTTGCATAATTATTTGGATTATTTTGTATGGATTAGATGTAAGTGCTGAAATGCTCCTATATAACTTGAAGGCTGATAGATTAACAGTTATACTTTTAACAAAACTTAAAAATATTACAGTTAAGTTTTATTTAAAATTTGCAGAAAAAGTTCATAATAAAAACAAAATTCTGAATGCAATTATTATAAATTGTATTAAAGATGAGTCTAAATGTATTTTTTTAGACTAAACTACTAGGTTATACATTAGATATCAAGCACTTAGTCATGATATCTTTTCAGATAGTTTTATAACAATAACTATCAGGGCTGCCTAGTGTTGCTAAGCCCATAAAAACATTTTTTTTTTGCACATCTTTCCCATTTGAGAAAATCTCTTGTGGATAGGATGACATACAGCCACGTGTAGCACAAGAGACATTTAAACCAACCGTGACTAACACATCCACAAGAGATTTTATATCTCAAATGGAGAAGGCGATTCACAAAAAGAAAAAAAAAAAAAAAAGTCAAACCTAAGGAAGACGTTTTTTCTAAGTCGAAAGCTTGTTTATTCTTTAAGAATAATTTATTTTGTAGAAAAACAATTATTTGGCTTTAAAAACGAGGTTTTCCAAATGAACATACTCTTATTAACCCTATACCGCCAAATTGTACTTTCAAATCGCATTTGAAAAACCACCTGTATAGGAAATATTTCTTACTCTTATGGTATATATAGTATAGGTCTCTGCATGGTTCAACAAGATAATGAGGTTTTTTTATGTTCGTGCGACAGTTGCATGCTAACTTCCATCACATGTGGGTTTCATAATTAAACATATTTAAATGCGTATATTAAAAACCTTTTTGTGGAGAAAAAAATAAAAAATAAAAAGAGGTGAAATACGAATTATAAAATTGAATGTAGAATGCAACAAAATTTCTCTTGTGCAAGTTGCAGTTTTATTTATGTATATACATGAGCACTGATCAGGACTTTACCAAGAAAAGATAAATACATATATTGTGAACATTATAAATGGTGGTAGGTTGAAACAATTGTATGCTCTGAATGGAAAATAAAAAAAAGGCAATTATTTTGATGAATGTATAAGAATTTGTTTCCTGCATTATATATATATATATATATATATATATATATATATATATATATCCAGGTAAATAAATCGACAAGAGTAAACCACCCAGATGAATAGATAAGCAAAGTTATTTTTCATATTGAATAAAGTTTATTGCAGATATACAGTGGGTACAATAACTATCCAATATAAAGCAAAAAGTTGATTTATTTTTATGACACAAAAACAAAATGCTATTGTATTTTTGCATGATTTTTTTAGACGAAATTTGTATTAATCATATAAAAATACTTTAGAATAGCACTTTGTTATTGTTTTTGTTTAATAAAAATACATCAACTTTTTGCTTTGTATTGGATATTTACTGTACCCACTGTCTGAAGCTTGTGATCATATGCCAGTTTCCCAATTTTTATGAATTATTGTTATATTTTGCAAGATCTTTGAAGCTGCATGAGTTGGGCAGACAAGTCAGTGTTGCATCATCTTGTCATTCTATTTACATTTACAAATGGTTGGTTTTGTAGGCCTAATAAATCATAGCAACTTTTGATTGCCATATTCCTGTTCTTAGGCAGTTTAGCGTTTTCTACTTTCTACTGGACCCAGGGTGCTTCTGAAGTGAGTGAGAGTTTGTTTTGTTTCACAGCATTTTAACCTTTGGGCATCATTTTATGCAAAGATGTTTTTATTGTCAATTTATTGAAAAGTTTGTTTTCAAAAGTAAAATGCTGTCAATTTCTTGAAAAGTTTGCTTTTCCAAAGTAAAATATTGTTTGTTTAATTTAGGAGTTTGAATAATTTTGCTTCTTCTAAGTATTTTACAATTTGTTGAGGCTCCACTTCTTGGAATACCTCTCCAATGCTTGCTGTTCCAAAATATTTCTTTCAAATGTGTTTATGCCTTCTACACTATCAGTAAATTATTTGTTGGTTGCAGAGTGTGCATTTTGGTGCTTTCTCAGTTTTCATTAGGTAGGCGTGGATTAGTTGTGTGGCTGATTCGTATTCAGTTCAGTACAATCTCTTCTCTTCATCCTTTCAAAGCCTTTTGATTTTTGGTTAGTGTCTATGTAATTTGTTCTTTGTGCATGTGTTCCATTCTTTTTTTTACATGTTTTCCAGGTATTCCTTAATTTTTCAGGTCTTTAAATGGAATTTTGATTTGTTTGATTTGGTAATTTGTGGCTTCTCTAGATAATTAGTATTCAGGCTGTTACAATCATTTTACCTTTTTCTGATATTTCATTGTATTCTTATGTTATTTCTATGATGAAAGGGTGTTTGGTTTTAACCCTCTTTGAAGACCATGATATAGGATAGGGAGTATATATATATATATATATATATATATAAGGGGGCTTCTGGAGAAGGAGAGAGGGTCTCAGAAGGTGCGGGTGGGGAGATTTGGATGGAGGCATTCTCTAGCCATCTTGTCTCTTCCTGAGATTTTGTTAGAGATTTCATATGGCTGGAGAAGCATTTCCTCGATTTCAGTTGCTGGGTTGTTGCTTCACACCCATGAAGGAAATGGCAGTTATCACTAGTAACCTTTGTGGTCTCTTCTTGGTTGGCAACTCTGAAACGAATACACTAATTCTTCTGGAAGTTGTAAAATATACCTAACAACACAAACATACACACATCTTTCTGTTTAGATGTATTTATAATTAACTTTTCATTTTACAATATAATTTTGAAATTAAAATATCCGCAGTCATTTGCATTAAAAAACAAAATTTATGTGGTATTTTTCTAAAATGCACGGGTTTAGTTATAAATAATGTTTAAATCAAAGGCTATTTACATCTAATTAGTTTTAGTTTTCTAATATTTGGTTCAATTAATAATTTAATAACCAAACAATACGATAAAAATGAAAGTTTCAAAATCATTTTTCTGAAAAAGAAAAAATATTTGGTAAAAAACACCCAGTATAGGTAAAAAAGAAAGGAAAAATGCTTATGTGCAATACTGAGTAGGTACAGCTAGCAAAAAAAAACAAACATACAAGCATGAAATGTGAAAAAGGAACAAGAAAGATGTAGGTGACAGGTGAGTCTATTGAAATGTAGTGCAGATTGCGTGACATTAATGAAACTATTCCTTCCTATGGCATTTGCCACTTTTCCACTACGCATGCAGTTAAATGTACTTGTATGTGTAAATGTTCTTGCATAAATTTAACAAATCTCAAGTTTTTATATTTTCTTAATAAAAATATTTTTTTGCAATAAGTTTTGATTTGATCACATAATACACTGAAGTAATTAAATTAATAAAAAAAAATGTCTAGTATTTTTTTTTATGTAGGTACATCATTTTTGAGCTGTCCATTTTTAAAATAGTTCACAAGCAAAAAAAAAAAAAAAAAAAAAAAAAAAAAAAAGCAGCCTCAACCTTTAGACATTACCAGAAATATCAACTGTTTTGAATGAATATCCACGACGTTTATTTTATATCAGTGCACAAGTCAATGTTTCCTTTAGTTTAAGAAAAATGAACAGTAATATTCAACTTTTATCTTTAAAATTAAATCCTAACCACTATTTTTTTTTTTATTTACCAATTTATAGGCTACAAAATACAAAATGACTTAAATTTTGAAATGTCAAAACAATACAGCAAAAAAACTATTTTAAGTTAATACTTGGTTGAGGAGAAAGTTTTTGCATCGTATTCAAACAGACATCCAATCTATAATTTGGATGTTGCTCAAGCTGACTATGGTATATTCTGATCAACATTTTATGAAGGTCACCAATTTGATGTGAAGGAAATTGTGAAAATATTTTGATTTAAACCCAAAGGATTGTGTTTGATGGGCATTGCATCAAATATATATATATTTTTTTTAAATTCTTTCATAATAAAATCATTATTTTAACACAACTTTTTCATCAATCTAATGATATTGCTACTTCTGCAGTTTAAATTTCGTTTTTCTGTGAGTCTCACTTAGCAATGCACTGCAGACAACGAAAGTTGTCGGATTATACAAAGTGAACGGAAGTCTATACAAAAATGAACAGAAAAGAAAGAAAATAAAACAAACAACCTACCGTAATAATTTCATAAATTTTACCGTTTTATTTACTTTTTTTTAAATGTTTTTTTTTGTTTTTAAATGAGTGAATAAATATTTTTGTTTTGTTTGTGCATTGAAAGTTATTTTTTCTTTGAATTAATGAAAAAAAGTATTTTTGTTTTAAGGAACAAACAGTTGGGGGCGGGGGAGATATATATTTTTCATTATTATTTTTTTTTTTTCCAATGAAAAAGGTGTACTTTTTTGGTCATTTTTAACAATTTTTTTTATATTTAAAGAAAAGTTTGGAGCAGCCGACAGCAGCAAAAATTTATTTTTTTCTTTAATACATTTTCTGCAAAAAAAATTTTTTTCCAGGAAATAGTTTTTTTTTCTTCTTATGCTTTTTAAGTTTGATTGTTAACATTTTTCATTTATTGTAGGTTAGGGTTAGGCTAAAACTTTTTGGGGCAAATTGTAGTTTCCTGATGATAGGCTATTTCCTTAGGGATAGTATTTTCTGCCAGTTAAAAGTAAGCAGCCAGTGGCAAAGTAGGCCAAGAAAGGTTGTTAGAGAATGTAGAACAAAGAAGCTCCTAAAGCGGGTAGCTTTCTGCGATATGATTTATGATAGAGACAAAAGGATTCTTTCCGAATATATCTCCACATAAATTCACTCAAATAACTGTCAAGCAGATGGTGGTTGGTCCCACACTCTTATTTCGTTGTTTGGCCTCCTTTCACATCCTTTCCACATGATTTGTGGTAGCCCTAGTCGTATGGTCCACGAAATTAAAGCTGTGGTTAACTGTAAGATGTTTGTACCCTTCGGATCCTACTTCGCAGTACACTTTCCAGCAATAGGAGACTATCGTGGTCCTCGGCAGTATGTGTTTTTTTAATTATTGGAAGGAGAGTTTCTGACTTGCAGTCTGGAACTGTGACAAGAAAACCCTCCTTCTCAGCAGGGTTGTATCCTCTGAAGTCACAGAGCCTCAATATTATGTTTCCATTTATTAAAGACGAGCTCGTCAACTTGCACCATGTGCCCTGGGCCTCTGATCTGTCAAGGATTTCAAAGAAAATTGTCTTGGCAAATATCCCTCAAGTTTTTCAGTTAGTGAGAGCGTGATCCAACTCAATATCGCACTCTGTAGGTTTTTGTGTATAGCTCTTTTGTACACTTACAAATATATTAATCTTATAATTATAGGTTGCCAGAGATGAGACCTCTGGAAAAAGGTGCCATGGCGCAAGAGGTCCAATGTCTGCACTGGCCATTGCTGCACCTCCAGCTGAAACGGTCGATTAAGTTTTGTTGTTTCAAGATGCACTTTTGACGCTATTTTCTGCACTTCCTCTTTGTTGCCAGCAGCTGGGTTTCCTGACTAAACGTGAGGACCGTTTCCAGAGACTTCCAAATAAATTTTAGCCTGAAATTGTTCATTTTCCTTCCTTGGCATAAAATTAAAAACTTGTTTAAAGTGCAATGATACTCAGCCCTTTTTTCTTTTCATTTTTTTTCTACCAATTTTTACCATCTGTTTGCATTTTTTGCTCAATCGGTATGATTCGGCGTTTTTTGGCATTACCAAGAGAGACTCGTAGAACAACGGGATTTAAACTGCAGAAGTACCATGCTATTAGTAGATAAAATATCCATGATGTGTTTGTAAAACTGAAAATAATTTTGCAGACTATAAACTTAATAGAACATAATTTCTTGCTTGAATTAAAGTTTATAAAAGGCAAAAGTATTATAGTTCATTTATTTTAAACCAGAAGGAAAGCATTGATTTATTCATAAGTCGATGCTCCAATTTCATACACACATTGGACCCACATGCAACTATCTAACATATGTACACAAACAACAATGTAACAGACCATAGAATAACAATGCACATGAAGTAGACATCATATATCATTTTACCTGACAAATATTGAAAAAAAAAAAAAAAAAATTTTTGTTTAGAAAGACAAGCAAACAGGCAAAGTAGAAATAAATATTGGATCAGAAGGATTATTTACCCTATCCTTGTCATCAGCATCTCCATCTGAAGAGAGTCTTTCAGACTTCCCTTGTGCAAATTGCTGTTTGAAGGGAGAAGGATTTATATGTTAATAGCCACTGGGGCAAGAGAGTGGAATTGACGCTTTCCACAAACAGTAAACAATATATTACACAGAAATATCTAGACGTCAGAAAGATAAATAGATGACATGGTCAGAAAGCACGGACAATAACTATGGAAAAAGAATCTCCGCATTTAATGCAATTCATAAATATAATTAAATATAAATTTATAGATATGCAGAGATTTATAATGAAGCTAAAGAAAAAGTACTTATTTATCTATTAAGAACTAATTTGCTTTTATTCAATAAAAATACATACCGTCATATGTGGAGTTCATATTTTAAGCTCTATCTTGTAATTTTTTAAAACTAAAGTCATCAAAACAAATTTTTTTCACACATTACAGTACTTAACTATGGTTAGGTCGTTTTTACAACAATCTTAACCATAAATGTCATTAAGTCATTATGAAAAAAGTAAAAGAAATTTATGTATTATCTACTATTTTATATTATCACTTACTAAGAGAGTTTTAGTCTAACTGAAGAGCAATAGTTTACACAAAGTGGAAATCGATTTCATTAATAAGTATCAAAATTTAAGTATGATTTTTTTTGTAGTATAGAAATTTAGCATATTCAGATTGTAACATGTTTTCTCTAAGACCAGCTTTTTTCTAGCAGTGTTGTATGAATTGAATGAAACTCATTTCACAGATAACGCACATAAAGCAAACTGCAATTCTGTTCAAGAAGCTGACTGAAAAATCAAGTTTCTTATAAAATTGATAGGAGTTGAAGGTAATAACTGCTTCAAAGATGGTAATAATGAAAGTAGATATCCATGACATAAGAACATTTTTTGATGCAGTCACAATAGCACCTGTTATTGGCTTTTACAAACCGATTAAAGCAATCAAAGAGGATCTGATAACATTTAACATGACCTTATCATGGAAATAGGTAGAGATAGAATTTACATTTAGTTAATCAGCTGATTATTCTGTATGTATTCTCACATTTTTAAATTATGTACATACACTATATATCGTTAAGACAAAATAATTGGAACAGTACAAATTTTACAATATCTCACTGACTGATTATATAAAAAAATATTAATCTAAATGCCATCATTGTACATTTTTTTTCTATATTTAATCTTTTAAAGATTTTAGTAAAACTAGTGTTAAAATGTGTGACTAGTTTTAAAAAGGGTAAATTGTTTAAGCTTGTATAGCAGAAACCTCCATCAGCAAAATAGTTGAACTGCTTAGTTTATTGAAAGCTACCATACCACGACGTATGACAAAATTTAAAGAAAAAACCTCCAGAAACTGGAGCAATTCATTTTTCAAATATCAATGGTTAAGAGCACCATCATCATGAAAAGTATGCTCTGTAATATCTCTAGTCAATTATAATAATGACTGAAATTGTTATGTACACAGGTGTTTGGTAACAAAGAAACAGTAGAAATGCCATTTTATAATTTTACAAAGTTCTTCCATATGTCTTCTATCTATATATCTATAAAAGTGAAATTTGTGTGTGTGTGTGTGTGTGTGTGTGTGTAAATTTCCCTACCAATCTACTGTCATTTTCAGTCTACAGACTTGAAAATTGACATAAGGGGTATTGAGGTTTGGGAACATCTTTAATCGGGTTTTCAGCAAGAATTTTGGCTGTCAAGGAGTCAAAGTTCAATGATTTGACCTTTGAAAACTCTACCAAACTTCTCCACCAATTTTGGGTCTAAACATTTGGAATTTTAGATGTAGATTACTTGGACATGGACCAAACTTTTTAACTTGATTTGAGCCCAAAACCAGAAATGTTAAGGGGTCAAAATCGGGGTCCAAATTAAAAAAAATTGACCTCTCAGCCAATTTTTGGTCTAAACATTTGAAATTTTACATAAAGTGTATGCAGATATAGGACAAGCTTTTTAATTGTTTTTTAGCAGAAAATTTGGCTACCAAGGAGTTAAAGTTCAAAAGATTTGACTTTTGTGGTCTCTAGCAAACTATTCAGCCAATTTTGGGTGTAAACATTTGAAATTTTACATAAAGGGTATTCAGACACGCAGCAAGCTTTTTAATCAGTTTTCGGGCAAAAATTTGGCTGCCAAGAGGTCAAGTTGAAAGAGTTGACCATTGCAGACTCTACCAAACTCCTCCACATATTTTGGATCTAAACATTTGAAATTTTAGATGTAGGTTACCTGGATAGGAATCAAACTTTTAATATATATATATATATATATATATATATATATATATATATATGGATGTGTGTGTGTATATATATCAGGGCTCTACATTGCGAGTGAAACAGTCGCATTTGCAAGTGATTTTTCAAAGTGGCGACTAGAAATAATGAACCGCTTATCTTTTGGCGATTGTATTTCTTTCACTGACAATCTTCCAAAGCTCATTACTGAGTGAAAAATATCTTTTCAACTTTTTATTTTAATAAAACGAACAAAGTTAAATTATTTAAACAATAAGAGTTTAATAGAACAATATACTCTTTTTTTTTTTTTTAACAAAGGCTGTTTAAAAAATATTTGAAGAAATTATGTGTGAACATCCTGAAGACTTGATAGAAACAAAACAAAAACAATTTTAGAATTTAGAGTGGGGGTTAGTTTCACATAAATTTTATGTAAAATAATTCACCATTTCAAGATCATTCTAGCGTTTTAGGACAATTGACCAATTTATTTTTTATGGATGATAAATTGTGCACTTTTCTTTTAAAGGAAGGATCTATTTTTTTTTTCCATTTTTTTTTTATTTATTTATTTATTTTTTTTTAAAAGAAATATATGTACTTTACCATTTGTTTGGTGAGGAGCTTGCCACTTGGACTTAGCATTATTGTTAAGTCTAAAGAAGGTTTTAGGAGGAGGAGGAGGCTTGCCACTCGTACCTAGGGTTAGAAGTAGGATTAAGAGAGTTTTTTTTAAAGACCTTTGACACCCATATTTACAGTTCGTGGATCATAATTATTGGCTTTTGAAAATGTTATGCCTCAGATTTTGAACATCAAATTACTTTTAAATATGTAAAATTATGTAAATGAGGGGTGTGAAACTTAATTACGACAAACAAACAAAAATAAATTTCATTTAAAACAAGTGACGTCACTAACAGAAAACATAACGTTTGGAAAACTTAAGTATTTTTTGCTCATTTATTTAAATACCAAAAAACACTTTTGGCTAAAGCTGACAAATCATTCACAAATTTTGGATAAATTTGGTTTTATTTTCAATTACAGCTTTTGTCCAAGTGACATTATTTTGTTAAACTTTCCAGTTTAAGACGTTTTCTACTTCTTTACCTGGACTTCAGGCCAAGATCAGTGTAGTATTCTGATACTACACTTAGCTTTTTCTGTCCTCTGTCAGTGAAAGAGATCCTTGATGACTGAGATAATTTTTATGCTTGTTTCTACCCAGATTGCCCCTTTTTGAGGAGCTAGATTTTCCCTACATTAAAAACCGACCTTGTGTCTAACTGTCCTCATGGGGAGTCAAGTAAATAGGAACTCAACTAAAAACTGAGCACCTCCCACAAATATTTAAATATTGATTTTACATTTTTTTTATATATATACATAATTGGGTCTATTTGATTATAATCTGCTGAAAAAAAATTGTAAAAAAGATGAAAAAAAAAAACATTGTGAGTTGGGAGGAGGTACTGCTTGCACACGTGAAGCAAAAAAAAGAAAAGAAAAATTATTTCACATTTTCATTATTTTTTTTTTTTTTTTTTAAAACAAAACACTTTAATTCACCTTTAAATACTGGATAAAAGTGCACACAAGTTACATATTTACAAAGCTTATTTTGTCTTTTCAACTATATTTTTAACATTTAACCAGAAATAACGCTGGACTGGTTGGGATTGCTTTAATTATATATTCTGATAACTGAATAGCTCTAATTAAGCTAATTATGTTCTTATAACAAAATAGCTCCAATTAAATATGTAAGAACATTTTTTATATTCATATTTTAATTTTTTTAATTTTTAATTCATTCCGGAATAAAAAAAAAAAAAAAAAAAAAAAAAAAAAAAAAGTTTGTTTACAACAATGCTATTGCTGATAGTATTGCTGCCGCTACAGTTTTTAGATACTTTTTTTAAAAATAGAACGACCCCCCCCCCCCCCGTTATCATGATTTTAAATTACTTGGTACCACAAGAGAAAGAAGATTAATTTTACTTTTAACAGATAAAAATAGTAAAAAGATTGATTTATCAACACTGAGTTTCTGAAGAAATTTTAAACACTCGTCATGTTGACGTCTTTTTTTACACAACAAAAAAATGAGTTGTCAAAAGAATTTCAAACACCCGAATCTATTAAAAGTGACATCTGTTCTAGTTAATTTCCAAATTTCATGACGAAATTCTTAAGAGAAACGCGGTACGGCCATTTACAAATTGGGGGGGGGGGGGTCATTACAAAATCTTATCACAAATACTGTTTTATGATGTTAACATTTTTATCACTTTATTTGCTTAAAACTCTTAAAATATATAATGTACATTATTATTTATTAATTCATTTGAAAGGATATTTTGAGGACTTAAAGTGCTTTGGTTTTTAAAATATAACGATTTTAGCAGAACCCCCTTGAAATCTGATTATCCAAAGCATTTTATTGCCCATGTGTATTGCTACTACAAGTGGTAGTACACATATCTATTTTGAATGATCGTTTGTATATAGAAGAGCGACACCATTCATGATGCAACCAAGGTAATGCACTCACGAATGGACAGAACATGACGGATCTGAGAGAAACAAACTTTGATAAAAACTATTCTTTATGGATAGTTGTAATTCCTGTGGCTGTAGTTAGCCTTTCTGTAGTGAATGATCATTCATGCACGGTCAACAGTGGCAACATTCATTAGGTAACTATTAATGCACTTGAACAAAGAGAGAATATGGCAGATCTAGAGAGGTGAAATCTTGATAAAAACTATCTTTTCCAGATAGTTGTAGTTACTGTGGCAATCATTGACAGACAAAAAATTCCAAAAGGCATTTGCACTGGAAACTAACGATTATTTTTGGTTCTTCCAACCCTGCATCTGTTGGATAATCTATAGCATATGAAAGTGTTACAGCAGTGTAGAACTTTTTTGTTAAATAAATTCTCACACCATTTCTTTCCAATCATGACAGACAACTCCTGAACAAGTTTTATGAATGTAAAAAAAAGAAAAAAAAAAAGAAAAAAAAAAGAAAGAAACTACTCTTATCTTTTCTTGCAAACAACGATTATCTGAGGCTGTATAAAAAATTAACATCGCTATTGTAATTGGATAACCAGTTTTTCTGAACAATGAAATGGAATGTTTGGAGTGGTCAAATTTATAATTGGATTTGCAAATACTCTCAATTTAGAGACACATATTTATACCCCCCCCCCAAAAAAAAACTTTTCTAGATTTTGTCACGTCGCAACCACAAATGTAAATGTTATTTTATTGTGAGCAACATAAAATAGTGCACCATTTAAAAATTGTTGAAAAATATTAAAATGATTTTAAAACTTATGTAAAAATACAAATCTGAAAAGTGTTGTGTTTAACAGATTTGAATCCAGTGCAACCGATTGCTTTTAGAAATCAATAGTATGCACTTAATTATGGCGAATTCTTTGGAATAAAGGAAGAAAAAAAACAAAAAAACTTATGATCTTTGATTCTGAACTGTCTGGTTAAATAAACGTCTTTTGTGAAAGGTCACAAAGGACATTATCAAACAAATCGCATCAAGTAGGATTGATTTGACACGATACTAACTTTTGATGGGTTATTTTATACTGAATCTGTGTGTGTATATATACATATATATAAAAGTGAACGTGTGTGTGTGTACATTTCCCTACGCAATAACTGTCAATTTTTAGTCTACATACTCGAAATTTGATATACAGGGTACTGAGATTTGGGAAATCAATGTGATCGGTTTTTGGCCAGAAATTTGGCGATTAAGGGGTCAAAGTTCAACGATTTGACCTTTGAGAACTCTACTAAACTCCCGACAATTTTGGGTCTACACACTTGAAATTTTAGATATAAGTTCCTTGGACATGGATCTAACTTAATAACTTGATTTGAGCCCAAAACAGTAAATTTTAAGGGGTCATAATAGGGGTCAAAGTTAAAAAAAAATTGACCTCTGCAGTCTCTTCCAAATTACTCAGACAATTTATGATCTAAATATTTGAAATTTTACATAAAGGGTATTCAGAGATAGGGCAAGCTTTTTCATCAGTTTGGGTCAAAAATTTTTAGTTACCAATATATAAATGTATGTATGTATGTATGTATGTATGTATGTGTTTGCCTGTCTGCCTTAAACTTTCAATAGAGGTGACGGATTTTACCAAGATCAGTATCGTTTTAAAGTTCGACCTTTCATACAACAAATATCGAAAAATTGCCTAAAACATTAATATCTTCCCCTTCAACTAGGCACTTTTCTACAGGGGGGGGGTCACTTTTTTTCACCGATATTTTTTAAAGTTATCCTCTCCTTTAGATTGTCTAGCCTTAATTTAAAAAAATGTCACTTCCGGTTTGGCGGTGGTCGTAAAAGCATAAATGTTAGGTTTTACCCCGTTCTTTTCCTCCTTTGCGGTACGGGTTCGAGCCTGCCTTCCTACTACTTTCTTTTTTTTTTTTGTTTTTTTTTTTTGCGCAACATACACATCCAAACACCCGGGCAACGCCGGGCTGAAATGCTAGTGTATATATATATATTATTTTTTTTATTTTGGAGGGAAATCATTTGTAGAAGAACCTAGATTTGTTGCTTGGGTATTTAGTGGTTTCCTATTTGCAATATTCATTTTATAACTTATGCAGACTTTTTTTCTTGATATTTCATTTTATAGTTGTAATTTGTACTTCTGTTTTATAGATGACTAATAGATTTGGTTGTAGATTTTGATTTTAGTAAGAAATTCACATTTCATTAGTATTTATCCTTTCAAAGATTTCTCGTAAGTTTTTTTTTTGTTGTTGAAATATTTTTTATTCTTTTTTGAATGAAGTTTTGCATTTTAACAGGATGTGTTCTTTGAAAGTTAATTTTTACATTTGCATTTTCTAGTAAGAAAATGTGTTAAATATGTACATAGTCTAGTCATAATGACCAGTTTGTTTCAGGTATTTTCAAGACTCGAGGGTAACTTAATTTTGTACATCTTTATGGATTTACTACTTGTATTATGGCCAGGTTCAGCCAACTTTCGCCTCAGCAAGTACAACACATGATCATCAAAGCCCACTTTCACTGATCTTGAGCTTGGTCGTACGACATGGCTAGCCATTCCATTGTTAAAGACCAAGTTGCCTTTGTTGTCACTCAGGTCTTTAACTGTCGATCAGCCTGTTTGCACTAATCAGATAGAAGGGACCGTATGAAATTATATAAAGACAAAACCATCAACCTAAACTGACAAGCAAGCAACAAGAACATTAGATTCCAGATATCTGGCTTTATGAAAGAGTGTCAAAAAGTCAATATTTACTTTCCTCCCCATGAGGGTATAGTTAGATACAAAGTTTTTTATGCGAGAAAAATATGACTACCAAAAAGAGGCACTGGATTAAAGAAGAAAAAAAAGCCAAAAGAAAGTCATTGTTGAAAGAAAGCCATAAAAATGGCATATGGCAGAAAGTTACATGTGGTGGAAATTTAACAGAGCACAACATTCTTAGCAAACCATCAACACTATGAAACATCTCCGTGACAACATCATGTGTTAGGGACACATTTTTTTCAGCATGATATGAGAGCTCGTGAAGGTTGGTAAGGAAATAGATGGAGCCAAAAACTTATTTCTACAAAAGACTGGGTCAAAAGTTGATCTTCAAATAAAACAATAAGCATTACAATCTGAGCTACAATTGAATGGTTCAGATTAAATAATGTGAAATTTGTGGATAAACTTGAGAACTGTTGTTCACCAGATAATTTTTTTTTTTAAATCTGATTTTCAAGATTTGGCAAAAAATTCAATTTGTGCAAAGCTGATAGACATACTTGAAAAGACGATTAGTTGTAATTGCAGTGAAAGGTGCTTCTACAAAGTATTGGCTCTGGTGGTTGTAGGTACATAAGAACTCAAGAGATGGCCGCTTTGGTCATAATTATTTAAATCACAATGAAATAAATTTTGCATAGTCAAAACACTGTGCATTTTGTGTTTGACGAATGGAAAAAAAAAAAAAAAAAAACTCATTTAATTTGAATTCTAGTTGGTATGACTACAAAATCCGAAAAAGTTTAATGTCAGCAGTGAATACTTATGCAAGACACTATCAATATGTAATAAAGTTTCTGTATAAAATAGAATTGTAATTATTTATTTAAAAAATTACTAACTGATTATTATCTAAATGAATAACTATAAGTGTTTTTTTTTTTCATTAAAATGAGTTACTCTAATTTAAATCAATAATACATAATAATCATTCGAAATACTGTATATAGTAACAAGCAAAGGCCTGAACACACGGTTACTTTTTACACAAATAATGCTTCGTGTTATTCAGTTGTAATTTTATTAGCCTATTTTCATATATATATGTGAAATAGTTTTCTTGATATCAACAGTAATTAATGTCATAAAAAAAAAGGGGGAGGGGAGTAAATAACCAAGGAGGTGTGCAAAAATTACTTCATAATTTCCATATCTATATATTTTAAACATATTCGGGTTTTATTCATTATGCTTCTCTATACACAAATAGTTTTGTCGATTTAATTAAAGTAATCAAAAAATGTTCCAACTTCCAAATTAGGATACACACACACAATATAGATTGGCACACGATAGATACACCATTAATAACCATTACAAAGGAAATAATTTCTTTTACAAATTATCTCTTTCCCCTGCCTAATTACAAATTACTCTAAAACTTGATTGTTGTGACCCTTTACAATAATCAAGTTTTAGAGCAACTTGTATTTTTAATTTAGCTCATTTTAAAGGTTAGTTTTTCTTTAAGCAAAAAAAGACATTTTTAACTTAATCCTATGCTATTCCCGATATGAAATTTTATAAGTAAAAATATATCTTTATAACATTATATCCTTCCAGACTAGCTTCATCTTTTTTTTTTTTTCTTAAATTTTAAGCATTTGATTTTAGTAGTGTTTTGATTAATCAGTTTAACAATAATCAAAGACTTTTTTAATAAAAGAAAAAGTTCTGAGAATAAATTTAATTTTAGAAAATCTTTTCAATTACCACCATAATTTTAAAATATTTAACTATTAGATCAAGATTAGTGGTTTGAAATAAAATGAAATTCAAAATTACTGCCACAACAGGTTCAAAAGGCACATAAACATTTGATCAAAAGAAATTTTAAAAATCACTCACGTCAGTTTCTGATCCAGACATCTGAAATACAAAAATAAATGTTTTAGAATTTTGAAAACATTAAAATATTAGAATGAGAATCACAAGAAATAATCAAAGTAGGGTTCTATAAAACACTTTAAGTCATTGCATTTATTATGGAATAAAACAAATCAGAAAATATAACAGTTTATTTTTTATTGATCATATTGGATTAAACAGATTTTAACATGCCAGCAAGGCATTCCAATCATAGCTGTTCAAAACTAGCTCATATTCTCACAAAGCTGTTCAATCGTTGTTTAAAAAAGTGCTTCCCATTACGTTGGAACACCTCAATCTTACCAGCACGAAAAAATACTGGAAATTAGTTTTCTACATATCAGCACAGCTCACTCAGTTTTATGTATTACAAGTTGTTTGAATCTCTGATAAATGGAGAAGTTGTCAAACACCACAGCAAAAACAAGCTACTCAGTGACAAGAAATATGAATTTCATTCTGCAAAATCAACTGCTGATATTCTGACTAATATCACATAGGATCAGTGACCATTGATGGCAGTTTGTCTATAGAACAATACCTCTTGACATATGAAAGAGCTTTGATAGAGTTCAGTACAAAGATTTGCTTTACAAATTATCAAGTTATGGAATATCTGGAAATGTCAACCATGCTTTTTTCTCTGAATAGGTTTATAGAACTAGTCACTGATGGGCAGAAGTTTGAAGCACATAGTATGAATGAAAACAAAACAAAATGACAGGAATTATTTTTCTCTATTAGAGTAGATAAAGTTAGGACCTTTTAAAAAAAAAAAAAAAAAGTTGGGACTTTTTTTTTTTTTTTTTTTTTAAAAAGAAAAATGTAATTTTAATATTTACACATCTGAACGTAACGACTTTTATTCTATAAATAGATAGGAACACGTGCACAATTTATCCGGAAATAGAAATCTTCTTACGCTGTAGAAAGACACAACATGCCAGTTGGCAAAAAGACGCTGGACTATTATGGCAAACGGACGTTAAGTATTTTTAAAATTCATCTGAAATGTTTTTCATGTTTACTTTGTGTAAACTTGTTTTATTTATATATTTATTTGTATCTACTTCCTGTCTTATTCGTCACCCTCCCCCATGCTACATTTTAAACTAGCGATAAAAAACAAAACAAAATGACGAGAATTATTTTTCTCTATTAGAGTAGATAAAGTTAGGACTTTATTTAAGTAATATACTTAATATATACTATTACTGCAAGCTTGCCTATATTGAACATGTTTGCTTCCTGGCTAGCCAATCAAACCATCTAATATAGTTAGTCTTATTTTCTATTATATTTGAAATATAATACAGTGACATTAGCAAACTCGAGATAGATAACGACAAACTTCCACCCATTAATATGGGAGATTATCATCAAAAGTGTCCTGAATTGATAACTTAGCACCGGACTTACTACTTAGATATAAATAAGTCACTTGTACCCATTCCCCCCCCCTTCCCCCCCCTTTTTTTTTTAAATGGAGAGTAGATAATACAGTGGATGTGTTATCGGCAGCTCCAGTAACTCTCGCTTCTCCTTTTTTGTCGCTCAGTCCTCATTCAATGAGTGATTTTTCTGACAAAGGGTGAAGAAAAAGCTGCTTAAAGGTCGGTAATACTTGGTGAACAGTAGTCTGAGATGTCAGAAATTTTTCTGTCTATGTCTGTCCTTGTGGCCATGTCACTAGTAAGGGTGCTGGAGGTAAACGTTTGTCTGGGCTGACGTTATCTGCCTGATAGTCAGGGACCCGAACCTTGGATTAACCACTAAGGAGGCTGTCCTATCAGCACGCGCAAAGTACTGAGACTGCTGTATTGCCATTTGGTGAGTGGATCTGGACCATGCAGTAGTCTCTGGTGGGGCCTCTCGATGCCATAACAGTGGGTAATTATTACGGCTTTACCTTTTCGTGTGCTACAAAGAAAAAAAAAAAATTCCTGTCTTTTTCTCTTCCTTTCCCTCTCTGTACTGCTCTAACCAAATATGCCGACCTGTTCCACAAATCCCAAAACCTCAACATGAAATATCTCTAGAAAAAAAACTCGAATAAACCTAGAACCCCATCTTCCAACGTAGACCCCTACTACCAGGTCTCCTTCAACATCAGGGGTCTACGTTCCAACCTTCCAGAGGTTGAAACCCAATTACAGGAGACAAAACTGAACATATTATTTCTAAGCAAAACTGGAATAGGGCCGACCACTTCCCTAGATGAGTTCATAATTAACGGATACTCTAATTTAACAGCTAAATCTGACCCCCAAGATCGCCATGGGCATGGAATATGTGCCTACATTAAAGATGGCTTCCCGTGTGGCAGGGATATCTCTAGAGAAGATCCTAACTTACCCTATATGTGCTTCCGGGTTGCACTTGTTAACACCACTGCATTTATATTTGCCCTCTATCGGAGTTACTATCTTTAAGAGCATATCTGAGAAAATAGACCACATCCTGTCTGCACATCCCTCGGCTAACATCCACATCTGTGGTGACTTCAACGTCCATAACATGGAATGGCTGACCCATTCAAATAAGATAGACGATTAGGGGAGGTTTTGTCATGATTTTGCCATTGCTTATGACCTCACTCAGATTGTTTGTGAACCCACCCGTGTGCCCGATACTACCGGTCAATATGCAAGCCTCCTAGACCTTTTTCTCTCAACTTCCCCTGAGCTATGTTCATGTTCCGTTCATTCTCCTCTAGGATCCTCCGACCACTCAGTTGTATCAGTTAAAATAAAAACGAAATGTAATAAGTCCCCAGACGTACCTCTCCACCGTACTGTATACAGATACTCTAAGGCTGACTAGGATAGCTTCCGTACATTCATATCTGATTTACCTCTGCACTCCATGTTTAAAAAGGAAGTGTCCTCTATAGTATCAGATCTGACCGAATGGTTAATTGTAGGCATAGACCAATTCATACCATCTAAAAAATTCCAACAAAAACCTAACAGCCAGCCATGGTTCTCCCCAGAATGTGCTGCTGCTATCGCGCACAGAAATCACTTTTTCCATAGCTACCAATATAATAGATGCACTGAGACTAAAGCTGCTTTCAGGATTGCCAGCAACCACTGTAAAAGAGTAATAAAAAAATGAAAGAGAGCTATATGCCCAGTCTGTTAAATCCAAGGTAGCTGATCAGCGGCTTGGATCCCACCAGTTTTGGCAAATAACAAATAGGATCCTGAACAGAAGTGTGCGTTCTATCCCAACCATTATCAATGGACCAGAAGTCATCTCGTCAGCGTCAGATAAGGCCAAACTATTTGCAAAGAACTTTGCAGCTAATTCTACCCTATGCGACGAAGGCCATCAACTCCCCATATTTCCTCCTATAACACAGAACACGCTAGGTAACATACAAATATCCGTGCATGAGGTCGCCAAGCTAATCAAGAACCTTGATTCCAGTAAAACAACTGGCCCTGATGGCATCCCAATTATAGTGTTAAAAAAAGCTTCAACCAGAACTTGCTCCCATACTTACAAAACTGTTTAAGCGCTGCCTTAAGGAGAAGTGCTTTCCGACTCCCTGGGAGACCTCATCAGTTTGCCCTGTATTTAATAAATCAGGTGATAAATCATCTCCCTCTCAGTACAAACCAATAAGTCTCCTGTGTGTTATGAGTAAGTTGCTGGAATCCATATTAAATAGAGAAATGGTCAACCACCTCAACAGAAACAACCTTCTTAGTGACACACAATATGGTTCCCGCTCTGCAAGATCTACCGCAGGTGTGCTGACGGTTATATCTCACAGGATTAGTGAATCTCTTGACAAAGGCTTCATTTCTAGGGCAATTGCTCTTGACATATCAAAAGCCTTCGACAAGGTATGGCATAAGGGTCTACTTCACAAGATTTCCAGCTACGGTATAACTGGAAATGTGTTCTTAATCATAAAATCATTTCTCTCTGATAGGCTCATAAGAGTAGTGGTCGATGGACAAAAATCAGAGGCCTGCAGTATTAATGCTGGAGTCCCTCAGGGGTCAATCCTGGGCCCAACTCTCTTCCTGATCTACATCAATGATCTCCCTAAACACATACTTAAATCATTCGTTGACATCTATGCTGATGACACGACCATCTACGGCAACACATCAAAGGCTGTAAATGACAAAGTTCTCTCTGATTCTCTCTCCTCTGATCTCGAGCGCCTGGTTCAGTGGAGGAAGACGCGGCTGGTTACCTTTAATGCATCTAAAACCAAACTCCTATCCTTACATTATCAACGCTCTGATCCCCATCTGGTATCAATTGAGATGGATGGCTCTCGTCTGAGAGAGGCCCCGTGTTTTGACAAGCTTCTGGGTTTGACCTTTACTCCTGATCTGAAATGGAACACGTACATCAAGTCTGTTGCCAAGGTCGCTGGAAAGATGGTGGGATCCTTCTACCGCTCCAGAAGATATCTCACTACTGATGCAATTCTCTATCTATATAAAAGCCAAGTACGTCCAAGGATGTAATACTGCTGCCATATCTGGGCAGGAGCTGCTAAAAACAGCCTGTCCTGCCTTGACAGAGTACAAAATAGACTTTGTGGCTTGGTGGGGGATTCCCTTTTCTCTACCCTGCAACCTCTCTCCCACAGAAGAGACGTTGTGAGCCTATCCTTGTTTTATCGTTATTTCCATGGCAGGTGCTCGTCTGAACTCCAATATCTGGCCCCCCCCCAGCCAATCTTTCACGAAAAACACCCCTCTAGCTGAATCCACTTTGAAAAATTTCCCCCACTCTTTATCTGTGCCTAAATCAAAACGTGGATTCCATGAACAAAGCTTCTTTCTTAGAACTGCACGCCTGTGGAACTGTTCCATCTGCCTGCTTCCCACCTGACTACAACTTGGATTTGTTCAAGTCCAACGTTAACAAATTCCTAATGAACCGCCCCCTTAAGTAAACACTTCATCAAATCTCCACACTAACGTAATGTACTTGCAATAATCCTTATCCCTGAGTGGCTTCCGAGCCTTGATAAGTGGTGACCACTGTAAAAAAAAATGAATGCTGACACGTCTCAGGGATTTTTCCGAGTTCAACCCTCCTCCTCCCAATCTTTATCAATGATCTCCAAAATTACATTGTAAGTTAGTTCATTGAAATTTATGCAATACCAATCTATGGCAACACTTCAAAGAGCATTAATGATGATCTTTTTCTCTTCTGAACTGAAGCATATAGTGTAATAAAGAGGCTGGTTACTTTTAATGCAACTAAACTTCTCTCCGTTTCCTCACCAATGTTTGAATCATCACTTTGCCTCAAATTTCAATGACTAGTTCTTTCCTTAGAGAAGCACTCTGCTTTGATAAGCTTCTCAGATTGACCTTCACTCCAGACCTGAAATGGAAAATTTGCATCAAATCTACTGCTAAGGTCATTGGAAAGAAGGTTGGATCATTCTACTGCCCCAGAAGATAATCTAATTCCTGACACAATCCTCTACTAGCATATAAGTCAAATACATCCTAAAATGGAATACTTTTGCCATATATGGGGAAGTGGCACTCAAAGCAGTTTCCTGCCTTGATAAAGTACAAAACCGATTTTGAAATCTAGTGAGGAATGTTCTTCTCTAACAGAAGAGAGTTTTCTGGTCTACTCTATCGTTATTTTCATAGGTGTTCAGAGTTTCAATCTATGGTTTCCTTCTAAAATATTTAAAACAAAACTAAGATCACTGTAAATAAATTTTTATTTTTGTCTACCTAAAACTAAATTGAACTTCCATAAGTTTTCAAGACCTGTTTCCCCAGCTGACCATAGCATGGTTGTTTTCAAGTTCCATAACAAATTCTTGTTGGCTATCCTTTTAAAATAAATTTGAACCAGTATCCACCATTTTTACCATTTCTTATATTGTTGTTTCATTGTCTTCCTGACAAGCTCATTAACCTTTATCTTCAGATATACTATAGGCTTTGATAAGCGGTGACTTGCTAGCACATAATTTTTTTAAAATTGGCTTTAAAATATTAATCTCATTAGCTATCTGCCACCATGAAATTAGAATGTGGTGCAGAAGAGTCAGCTTGATCCAACCAGGCTGAATGGTATTGTAATTACAATAGGCATATTTCATATAGAATTTGTATGAAAATTGAACTATTAAAATTTTTAAATATTTTTTAACGAATATTATCAGAAAAATGAATCTTTCTTTACAATTATCCCACCATAAAAAAGCACTTTATTATTTATTTTATTTGTTCAATTTTTTTGCTTGTCAAATTCTTAGAATCTTTGTATTTAGATAATTTTTTTTTTTTTGAGCACTCATAAAATGTTTAGGTACTTGGTGAACCTATATACACATGAGAAAAAGTAAATGTAGTTTATTCCAGATACTTTTAATGTCATACAGTGAATTAAAAAAAATAAAATTTTTATCTATGAGTTTTTCAGGGTGTTCACACAATCATTTAAAAATTGTGTGTGAGAGAGAGAGACAGACAGACAGAGACAGAGGCTATTGATCTACAATAATGCCAAATAGACTCCCAGGCAATTTCACATAGGTACATCTAGTTTCATAAAATTTGATCATAATTCTCCAGTTAATTTACAAAATGTAGTGTATCACTAACTATAATTATATTAAATAAAACTTATTTTTACTCAGCTTCAACCCTGGATTAAATATCATTTAAACCTGAAGATATCAAAATCAAGACATTTTCATCCTCATGCAAATTTATACACATTTCAATTGTTAAAAAAGCATGGAATGGGGAGGGGGATCAGAGTCCAAAAAATTTAGAATGAACAAATTCCTCTTTCTATTTTTTCCCCCTTTTTTTTATGCAATACCAAAACTTCCTTTAATAAATTGTTGAAAGATGGTAATTCAGTTAATTTTCAGAACAGCTCACGTTTGGCAATAATCCAATATTTGGTAAAGATAGCTTAACACCACATCATTTTGTTCCATAGAGAAATTCAGCTGATTTCATTTGTTAAGCTTGCAGTAAAAAGAAAACCAAATAGGATGATCTGTATTAGCCAAATCATGCAGAGTGCACTGAAAATCAAACAATGGAATCAAGCCAAAAGATTCCAAGAAGTAATCTTTTTAAGATGAATATTGTGTGAAATAGGCTACGTTTAGATGAATTGCAATTCAAAATCAACCAATCAAAAGAACCAGGTTGAAATATCATAAAGTGAAACAAAATATCAAGTTGAAGAGACCAATAAGGATTTATCCAATCTGCTACCATAGTCACAGTGAACAGTCCATTAAGGCAACATTAGGAATACAGATGGTTAAGTAAAACAAAAACTAGTCAGCTTTATTTGATAGGCCAGATTGCGATCAATGAAGAAAGTCCATTTAATCAAGGTTATCGTTTATGTCAAATGAAATAGTGTCAACAAAAACTGAAAGCTCAACACAAAATGAAAACAACGACGAAAGAGTGAAGAATAATTTGCTTAACAAAGATAGGTTTAAAAGATCAACAAAGATATTAGATTTGAATTAAGGTTATTCAGATCAGAATTTTAACTTACCAGTGCGTGTGTGTGTGTGTGTGTACACATGCACAAAGAAAAAAAAAAAATCTAAATGTACCATTGAAAAGAAAAAAATGTTTTTCTTACATTTTCAATACAACAGATAAAAAAAAAAAAAACCTATAATAAGATCACTGGCAGAAATCGTATATTAAAAACCTTTCAACCAGAAAGAAAAGGAGTTTATAGTCAAATTAAAACAGTAAAACTGAATGAGAGGATGTCAATCTTAATAGAGTTAGACAAAAAATCCATTCAGGAGAGAGTAGTTAGTTTGTTGTTGGGTTTTACAAAAGGTCAACCAGCATACACCATTTTATGCGCTATCCAAGGAGTGACTCCATATCCACAATGCCTAAAGCACTTGCATTTGGGAAGGTGTAGTATGAAGGAGGAGAGATTAAAGGGCTGGGTAGTTAACCAGAAAACAAGTACAAAACATAAGAAAAGGAGTGAAATAGGAAGAATGTTTAAAAGTATTAATTTTTACAAAGCAAATGTGGATCATATAAGAGTTCTTTAATCAGAATAGATACATTTGGAGGATAGACAACTGTGAAATAAAACAAACAAGTGTCAGTGCAAGCTTTGTTATATATCACAGAAAAGTTTTTTTCAAGGGAGAAAAAATGAGCGAAACAACGAAATTACATTTAAATCTATTTTGAAAATTTAGAAAAATTGTAACTGTAACTGCAATTTAAATAAAGCTTTAAAAGGAAATAATTTCTACCAAAATGGTTTTAAACTTTTATATGGAGTTTTTCAAGTTCAGTTTTGAAATAATTTTATAAAAATCAGTAAAGGAAACTCCAAAAATATATTTTTTAAATAGTTTTTCTTGGATTGAGATATATAAATTTTAATGCAAAAGTGGATAAAGCTTTGATATGTGAAAAGTTAGAGTTAGAAATTTTTGTAGAATTGCATTTTTTTTTAAAACTAAAATTGAAGTTAGAAATTTTGGGGGTATGACCTATTTCTGGCTTTACCTACATGAATTAAGCAATTTAAACAAAAATAAAATCTTGATTTTTTTAATTAGCCTAGACAAAATGCCAGCCAGCTGTCCCCTCAAAAACCTGATATTCAAAAATCATGACTTTTGGTATGGTTTTTGTGTATCATTATTTTTGTCTGACTCAAGAGTGCTCTGGTCTGGTGAATTAACTCTTCACTCGATATGCTTAATATACACACAGATAAAAAAAAAAAATCTTGTTTGGCCCAACATGTAAACTTTTCTAGTTTCTCATACAAACAAAGTGATGCATTTTATTTATCTAAACGTTCATAGATTATTAATCGTGCCCCTCCCCAGTTCACTGATGAGTCCATTCAATACGCAATAAGATGTAGAAAGTATTTTATTACATGGATTATTGAAGTGTAAAACCATCATAAATACATTTCCATTCCACAGTAATTATAGAAATGTTTATAGTCATTCAATTGTTTTTTTTTTTTAGGTCAACTTATACATAGGTAATGTTTTTTGGAAATGTTAAAGAGCGACTCGGCACATTATCATAACATAGAAAATGCCATTTTGTTTATGCACTCGGTATATACTGGTAATCCTATTAATTAATCACACTCCTTCTGAACCCTACTGCAGTGTGTTTGCCAGCATATACGCGCATGTGCGATGTTTTAGTGGGAGGCTCAATAATAATTGGAATAGCTCTCACAATATTCACTCTCTAGACGTGGCTATAGGCCTAAGTTCGATATGATGTATTCAGTGATGATATGACGATTTGTTTTAGTAGGTTACGAAATGTAGTGTTTACAATATGTCCTTCTCCTCTAAGTTTAACAATAATGGCACTTAATGCATACGTTCACATTATTACAGCTTGTGGAATGTATGCGTTTACGTTATGGTACGTGAAATAAATTATGTCTAAAAACAGTAACTGCACCTGGAATCTACAGCATGTCATTGATAAGAATGTCTGATTAGCAACATTTGCGTTCATTGCATCTAAGTGTGCAGCGAGTCAGTGCTATATATGAAAATCAAATTGACCACACTTGCTTAAATGCACATATTACTTGTAGATGTTGAGAAACAATTTATAATATATGTCTTACAAAAAAAGGGAAATTATCTGTGCAAGAAAAAGCGATGAGACAGATCATTTAACTTGTCTAGAATCTAAAGTCAACTTATACACATGTAATACCTAAAATCACAATTTTTGGTCTTAAAGTGCACATCAACTTATACACAAGTATACATGGTCAGTTAATAGACAAGTTTACATATACATTTAAAGAAGCATATATTTTTTTTCAGAATAACCTATAGCTTATTTTTTTTTATTTCAGGTAATCTATATAAAAAGACAAAAGTTATCCACTTTTCATACTTTCCTCATCTAATGGAAGCTTATAACTTAGTGTACAGTGTTGAATAAAAACACACATATTAGGGACTAATTTGATGTCCATCATGGCATTGATCAATTTTTAATCTAAATACTGGACACAAACAATGTGGCAAAAGCAGTACACATAAAAAAAAAAACAGATAAATAAAAAAAATTTTCATTTTTTTTTTTTTTTTCTTAGCAAATATTGATTTTTAAAATTAACATTTGTAAATTTACTTTGCAGTTCAATTTGATTTAAAAAAAAAAAAAAGGGGGGGGGGCATAAGGAAAAAAAAGAAAGTAAATTTCTGTTGATACATTTTGAAAAATGAGAGGTAAATTATGTTTTCCATAAAGATTTTTTTTTTTCATATTAATTTCTAAAAACAATTTTTTTTATAAGGAATCTGTTTAAAAAAATAGAGGGAGGAAATTAGTGAATGTTTTTCTCTCCTTGTATTTCTTTTGGATAAAAAAAAAGAGGAGGGATACTGTCTTATAGTGTAGTCAAGAAAGGAATGATCATCTATATATTAATACAATAGCGTAGGTGTTATTTTCTGTGTCATGCTTACACCTGGGTCATTTAATTGTTATGTACTTCCATTTCTTGTTATAAATACTTTTACCAAGAATTCTTCATAAGTTTTGGTTTTGGTTTCAGTTATAACTGATGGCACTCCAGTAATCTAGTTTTTTTTATAAATAATTTTATCAAGAATTCTTCATAAGTTTTGGTTTTGATTATGACTGAAGGAACTCAAGTTATATATGTATACATATATTTAAAAAAATTTTTTTTTTTTTTTTAATTACATTTTCACCCCAAACAAGGCACATTGCCACTTTGGTGTAGGGGGCTACTATCAGAGCCAACAACTACTAGGGTACTACGTAGGGATTTGAGCAGCAAGATGTCGGTTCATGTTGCATTTGAACTTCTGCAAGTCAGTACAGTTGGGGAAGCAGGGACCTGGAATGGAATTCCAAAGTCTAGTGGTTCTGGGGAAGAAACTACTGGAGTAGAAAGATCTTTTACATCTAGGGATCTCTACAGTGTGGGGGTGGGATTTAGCAGTCTGTCGGGTTTGTCGAGGGTGTTCACGTTGTGGGGGCACAAGTGCTTGCAGTTCGCCAGAGCATTCACCATTAAAATACTTGAACAGGTAGAGGGATGCAACGTTTCGTCGATGGGACAAAGGCTGAAGCTTAGATGCCAGTTCAGGGTCTATCAGATTTGCGACTCTTTTGAACCTTGTCAAGGAGCGAAAGACTAGTAGCAGATGCACCAGCCCAAATATGACAGCAATACTCCATATATGGGCGAATGGTGGCCTTATAGAGGTACAGGATACTTTCGGGTGTTAGTAGTTTTCTAGCACGGTAGAGAGAGCCTACCTTCCTAGCAGCGGCCCTGGCAATGTTTTCAATGTAATTGTTCCAACTCATGTTTCCTGTGAACGTTAGACCAAGGAGTTTGAAAGATGTACTCTCAGATAAAGAGTCATTGGCCATTGCTATAGGTGGTAGAGAAGGTTTCTTGTAATTATTGAATGAAACTAGTTTAGTCTTGGCGGCATTGAATGTGACCATCCATTTTTGTCCCTATTCCACTACAGATTGGAGGTCATCCTCTAGTGTTTCTGCCATTTCTTTAGATATGTGTTCATTTTTTTCCTGTCGTGCCTGTTATAGAGTGTGGTGTCATTAGCATATATACCCAACTCAGAGGCAATTTTGTCAGGGAGGTCATTTATGAATATCAGGAACAGTAGAGGTCCAAGGATAGACCTCTGGGGCACTCCCGCATTTATATCATATTGTTTAGATGTACGACCGTCGATGACAACCTGGATTTTTCTCTTATCTAAGAAGGATTTAATTATGTTAAGTACTCTACCAGTGATACCGTATAATCTAATTTTACTGAGGAGACCCTCATGCCATACCCTGTCAAAAGCCTCCGCTTTGTCCAGTGAATGGTATATATGTTCAGAGATTACAGTTAGGATGTCTGCTGTGGAACGGGCTTGTCTAAATCCATATTGTTACATAACTTTTATTTCGGTTTCCATTCAAGCTAATGCACCCAAGTCATATGGATATTTTTTTTTATTTTTTAAATCATAACTTTATAAAAAAAAAAAAAAAAAAAAAAAAAAAAAAAAAAAAAAAAAAAAAAAAAAAAAAAAAAAGGATTAAACATTAACTCTATAATATATACGAAATCTGCAAGAATTAAAATATATTTAAGTGTACTTTACGACCGGGCTTTGCCAGGCATTTATGCTAGCTTGGACAAATACTTTTGCAATTTTAACAAAAAAAAAGCTACAATAATATCAGAGAGTCTCCATTTACACTGAACATCTACAGAATGCCAACATTAATATATTACATATGAAGGAGTCCCCTGTGGAATTTTCACAGGTCCCGCTAGTTTTATATTAAATTTATATAGTAAACTGAATCCTCATTCTCAAGTTAAATATTTTTCAAAATGTTTTGCAGGTATTTCTATGATGGTCATGTATAATCACAAAATTTTTTTTTTAAATTTAAAGTATTTACTGGTTAAAAAGAGCAATTTTTAATTATTTTTTATTACAATTACAAAAAAAAAAAAAAAAAAAAAAAAAAAAAAAATTTTATAATCTGATTAATGTGCAGAAAATTAAACTTTGAGAAAACCAGAATAGAGATGTCCTTCAACTGGAAATGACTATATAGATATATCGTTTTTATCATGTATCATTTCAAAATTAAATTTTCCAGAAATTCACAAGTTTTGAAAAATTTCAGAACTGAGAAAAGTATAAAGTGCAGGAAAAGTAGAGATAAATCTAACATAAATTTATCTTGTTGGATGTTTAAAGTTAGACTCAAATAGCAATCCATATAGTGACATTTGATTCAGACTAACCTATTTTTTCCTTCCACCATATTGGCATGAATATATTTTATTTTGGTTTAGTTTTTACTGAAAATCTTTATTCTGGCTTAGAAAACTTTTAGAGTGGAGATATTTTCCCTTACTCATCATAAATGTACATAAGTGGGAGCTTATACAATCTTAAAAAATAAAGTTTTAGCATTTTAACTATTTCTGCTATTAAATGATTTAATTCTTAAAATTAATTGTTTATCATAATACTAGGTAAATTGTTTTTCACTTTAACTTCCACATGGACTTAGAGAATATTTAAGGATATCAAAGGATCTAACAGGATCACCAAAACCGTCTTTGATTATTTCACTAAAAATTGTTTTCATTTTTTTTTTTTAAATGTTTATTCTTAAACATTAATAGGAAGTAATCATGTAACAAGTCATTTGCATTGATTTCTGCAAAAACAAACATTTAAAAACACTATTCTTTTTCATTCCAAATAAGGTGTATTACCCTTCGGATGTAACTGGCCACTATTTGAGATATCTAGCAGGGGAATGAGGGGGAGTTGAGAAATTATCATGTGCTGAGTTTTCTCCCTTGAATTTTATAAAAATTCATGCAACTTCAAGCATGTGTTTCTCGCTTCTACATTATTTACTCCTAATCAATTAACTTCAAATATTAAAGCAAACTTATAAAAAACTTATTTCAAAATAATTTCATTATGGAATTAAAATCACCAAAATTAATTTCAGTTTCTTTCATAAATAAGTAATTTCTTCTTTCACTCTCAGGCAATGTTGGAGAGATAGAACTATTTTGGAAGCTATATAGACATAAAAAGTAAAGTAAAATAAAACAACCCAGAAAGAGAGAGAAAAGAAAAAGATGGGAAGTAATGTTGTTCTCGTTAAGATAATGCATCACAAAAAACTCAATTACACCACGCCAAAAGTCTAAAGACGATTGCACACCAGCTAATATGAAAGAAACCGTTTGTAAAGAATGAAAGAGATCCTCCTCAACAAAATTTCAGAGTCAATTTTCTATTCTGTTATGGTAAAAGAATGCTACAAGTGATATTTTCCCCTGGAAGTGTCACAAAAGTACTGCATCTTAGGACATATCCAAATCTTATATAGCTAGTGAACGCATCAGGAGTTAGGTATTTTCTGGAGTGCTAGAATGATCCAACCATTTTTCCAGCAATTTTGGCAACAGACTGGATATACATCTTCCATTTTAGAGCTGGCATGAACGTCAGTTTGAGGAGTTTATCTAAAACAAGGGGCTTCGAGGAGAAAACGATTCATTTTGACTGCAGCAAAATGGGCCCAAGCTTTGGTGGTAAAAAGAAAGCTTGATTTTGGAGGTACTACAACTCACATGCCCCCACACCTCTGCAGCATGTGTTCCAGATCTGAAGAGAGAATCAGTAAGATCTTGATCACAAGTTCTCTTCAAAGTGCTTATAGACAGTGGTGTCATCTGCATAAATGTCAACACCCTCTTCCCTCCCTCTTGACCAGATTTTTCACCTAGTTATGTTCATTTCAACTTAGTCCACTCCCCTCTCTTATTGTTCTTTTACTTCTCCTTTATTTAAAAGGTGTGTGTGACTTGTGTGAATATGTTTACATGCAAGCCTTCCAAGTGAAATCGGATATGATAAAACCATTTATGATGGGATTGGAAATAGTATTGCATAGACTTTTTCATATTAATATTGTACCTAAATTTAAATTCTGGTATCGTGACGATTTAAGCAGCTTATATTCACTGCCAACAAACTTTCTAATTTTAGTATAATTAACTAGACAGATTTAATTGGAAAGCTCTTGTATTTTGATTAAATTATGAATACTTTTATTACTTATATCACAAGTTTTACTGGCCTTGAAAGTATAATTCATTATCCAGAGAAAGATTAGTTTGAGTTCTATTATCACCACCCATGTTCAGTAAAGGAGACGAAGAGGATGGGAGGCATCTATTCATATAAAGTTAATTAAACACGGTTTCAGATTTTTGTTTTGATGAAGACTAACGGTTTATATTATAACAACTACTGTTCTCATCTGAAATGTTATTCTTACATTTCAACTGATTTAACCGCCTTCTTCAGATGCGGCTTATCGAACTTTAGAATTTGCATAAAATTTCGATAAATTAAAAATTTTAAACCGTGAACTTCTCAGTTTAATTGAAAAGTGACTGAAATAATTCAAGTGTAAATGTTTAGGCGACACAAATCTAATAAACACACAAGAGCTGTGGAGTCTGGAATCCAAACACTCAACCACCCAAGAAATCTTGTACTAGTAATAATTTATATATACTACTAGCAGGTGACTCGGTGTTGCCCAGTTGTAAAAACATACGCTTAAATATGATATTTTAATTTATGCAAAGTTTATATTATTATAGAGACAATTCACTATTGATTATTATATTGTACCCCATATATAGTAGTGATTTCTAAAGTTAAAAGCAATAAAAACATGACTTGGGTGCCATCAGCTAGAATCAATACAGCTCTTTATCTTATTACCATCTGTATTATGTCCTTACACATAGAAAAAGTTATAAAACAACATTGTAAAAGCTATGAATGTGTGAGCCACCTGACATCTAACTAAGTTTCTGCCAGGGAACGACTATTATATGATGCAACACAATGGAGTGTGTAAATACTTCAACTGGACAGTCTGTAAAAACTGAATACTGAATTCAAATCCTAGAAACATATCCGAAAGAACAGTTGGAAATAAGTCATACACCATCCACTATGACTATGTAATCCCTACAGCTTTGTACATAAAAAACAAAGCTATTACACCTGATACAGTGATATGGGACAAGAAGCAACCTTAGAAGTTAGTGTCCCCAATAATGCTGGGTTAAACAGAGCTGAGAGAGAAAAGATAAAATACTAAGGTCTTATGTTTGATATAAAAAGAAATTGGAATCTTAGGAAGATTTATAATTCCAGTAATTATAGGAGCAACTGAACTCACAAAAAAAAGAATTTCAAAAATATACCTGGTGAACCAAGTGCAAGAGAGATTCAAACAATTACACTTAAAGAATCTTAAAATCCCTCGGTTGGAATATCTGATAACAAACTGACAAAAAATTCTTTTAAAATGTATTTGCATATTTACATACAAGAGCACTTTAAGTCAACTTACACCTGCTAAATTCCAATTAAAAAAAAAAAAATTTCACACCTTTAGGAACTATTTTTACCGTCTAAAGACCAAACCAAATTTATTCCACAAGTCCAAATCCCTATATATCAAGTTTAAAATCTGTAGACCAAAAATTGACAGGAATTTGGTAAAGACCATTCCTCAGACAGACACAGAGACACGGTCACTTTATATAATTGAATTTAAACTCTAAATTATAATTTACAACAAATTTATTATTTGACAAGGAATACAAGTTGAAAACTTTAAAATTTTCCTTATTCCATAGTGTTCAAAACAATGGCTCTTATCCTCAAAAGAAAGTATTTATAAAAATGATATTCAAAGGCAAGCTATAAATTTTGTTGGTTAACACAAATTGAAAAGTACAAATTATGTAAGTCATATTTGTATGAAAGTTGATAATAATGCAGAAATGTATAGGTTGAAAGGATATTTCAAGTCCAGGCTCGGTAAAGAAAAGTTGAAAGATGATTAGTCAGATGTATAGATGCACATGAAACAGTCCAATAGAAATTATAATAATTCAAGTGGTTAAAAGGTAAATTCCAAATGTGCCTCGGCTAATGGGAGCATACGGATTCTTCTCTCATGTCAGGAGGCCAATAATAGCTCTTTCACTTAGTATTTTTTCCAGTAGAAAAATCTATTGCAATTTTAGGATACCATCTTCACATTTGGAATTTACAGAAATGCAAAAACCTTTTTTTTTTTTCATTTTAACAAATAAAAGAAATATTACAGACACCCCCTCCCAATTCTAAAAAATTTTTTTTTTGCTAAATAGAACCACAAAAGCTAATCCGATTTCTTTGGAGTGAAGGCTGTTGAATAGCACCTTTAGTTAAAACATGATTATCTATTTTTACAATGTAGATCTGTTGTAAGCATTACTGTGTTCTAAGAGTTTCTAACAAAGAAAGCACATTGTAATGTGTAAGCAAGGTTTAAATATACGATATAAAATACAACCTACCATTGATAAGCCATTTAAGATAACATTCATTGAATTGATAAAAATATAAATTTCTATTTAACAATGAAGTATTCACTTTCCTGTTATACAAACAATTGTTAACATTTTTTTAATCATGAATCATAAAAGTTGAAACCATTCAACATTTAAGTTAATCTCAAATTGAAAAAAAATGTTTAATTCTTTCTGAATCAAGCTTTCTTTACATTAGCAAAACTTATTTGAGATACAAGATATTTTTAATAATCACTGATGTTCATAAATATTTTATTGGTTTTGCTAGAAAGATAATAGCTTAAATTATAAGCAAAAATAAATGATAAACTTTTTCTTTTTTAAGTTACATTTAAACGATTTTAAAGTCAAGGTTTAATTTTATGTCATTAAAATAAAGCTGCAGAAATGTCAGACAGTTTTTTAAATTTAAAATTCTATTTTCACAAAAAAAAAAAAGGACTCCAAATCTTAAAATCTAATTTATATGGAAATTTATTTCCAATATATTTTATCTGCTCTGTATGCTAACTAGTAGCAGTATAAAAATAAGCGATATTTGGTCAATTTGTAATTGTTGAGAATCTCTAAGGAAATGTTTCTCGCATTGCTTTTGAGATTGTATAAATTACAACCACCGAGTTCACTTTACTTACGAAAAATATTATCAATTATGCAAATAAAATTATTTTTATCAAACAGATTCAAATCTTGAGAATGCAAACAATTCTAATCTGGCTGAAATTTTGTAATAACCTTTGCTATGATAAGGTACAGCAAACTAAGTATTATGGTATTTGTTTCATGTGCAGTTAGGTATTAATAGTGATCAGTCACCACAATACCACATTTACTCAAAGTTTGGCACAAAGCACTCATTCTAAGTAAACAGGCTATAACTTTGACACATTTTTAACAAGCTAAAAAGTCTAGTACACACACATTAGTAATACACAGGTAGGCAAGATTAGATTTAATGCTCCTCAAGATAAATTTTTATTAAAATTATCCACATGAAGATATGGTACAACAGTTAAGGTCGTTAATCAGTTCCAAGCGAGACTTTTGGAGATTCAAGGTTAATTTTCCTACGGCAATAACCAACACAAAATTAACATTTTTATGTGATCATGGCTGATAGAATGAGAACAATCTACTCCTATGGATTGAATAAAGAGTTCAGTTTAAAATTGTATACAAATTCCAGAATGTTAAAAGATGCTTCTGAGGAAAGGTTACACCAACTAAAACATTGCTATATTCATAATCAAAACGAACATTGTTCAAATAATCCAAAATATCAATCTCCATCTAAAAATCTTGGAAATGCTGAGATGTATTGTTTTAAGAATGATTCTCTTTCTTTCCTACAGTAGGATGATGTGACATTAGCATCAGAAGAGCACTATGGCATGAAAAATGCTCGGGCACCTCTATTGGTGTTCTTCAGGCACCTTAAGTAATTAATAATAAACTAACCTCTTCTCAAAAGAAGGTAAAGCTGGAGAGAGTGATCTCCTAGAACTGCATAAGACCAGAAACATAACTCAGTTAAGAAACGAGCCATCTCAATGGCCTAGATCTTGTTGGCTTTGGTCTTGAGAGAAAACCCCTGATTAAGAAATGTTATCATTAAAAGCAAATTATACATATAAATGTAGAAAGCAACTTGTGAAATTTCCAGATATATATATATTAGAAATTATGAGTGAAAAAAGAATATTTCTTTGGTGGCAGTCAGAGTTTTTAAACTTTAATGAATCTGAATAGAGTATTTGTTCATACTCTACAGGCGGACTTTTAATTATGTTTATCAAAACTTCATTATTTTGAGTGGATTTCCTCATAAAAGTATTAACAGATTTGCTTGCAATACTTTCATTGCAAGATTTTACTCATTCACTACCAAGAATGACTACGGTTATATTAATAAAATTGTTAATGCAAAATCAACATATGGATATGTAAATTTTTTTATGCATTGTTCACATTTTTTTTAATATTTTTTTTACAGATATTTTTTTAAGTTTCCCAGATTTAGTTCAAATCCCAAAACCAGAAAAATAGACATTGATGTTTACTGTTTTGTTTGCAAGGTTGAAGAGAAAAGGTAACCTCATGAATAAGATTTCAATTTTAGTTCTTAAAGAGAGAGATTCGTTTCAAATGTGCCTCTGTCTTATAAAATAATCTACAGTGGATTTCATAGGCTGGGTTTTTCTGTTTATGTGGTGATAAAACTTCTCAAATGCACTTGTGGTGTTAGATTGTATAAAGGTGTTAACTTTAATCAAAATCAGACTTCCTTCTTTAATCAGATTTTTTTGATTACCAATTTTCAATACTTAATCAGACATTTCGATACAAAACCTATGGAAGAACGGGTGTAATTAAAAAAAAAAAATTGACCCAGCTATTTCCAAATCCATAGGGAACGAACTTACACACAAAGTTCCTTTTATATAATAAAGATAACATGAAATACATGCTAAAATAATTCTTAGTTCTTAAATTCTATCATGTTTAAAAAAAAAAAAAACAATGGTTTTAATTAGTTATAATCTATAATTAACTCAACAAGTCATTTATTTCTCTTTTAGCTATCTATCTTTCTCACTCTCTGTCACTTGATTCAACCACTCTTTAATATTTCTTAAATGTAGAAAAAGTGATTCTCTCCATGCAACTTAAAAAGTGTGTTCATAGACATACACGTCAATTAGATAAGGATAACACAGAAGAAAAGAGATTTATTAATTTTGATTATGCAAAAAGAAATTCTTAGATCTGTAGACAGCGTGTGATAAAGCATATGTCATACTGGTGGATACAGAAATTGCAGTGCTCATGCACGCCTGGATCAAAAGCAAGGTTGGTACTCATTTACATAAGCATGGGCCTCGAGGAGTGGGGGCATAAAACTGAATTTCTGAGTGTAGACAGTTTCTAAGTAAGGCAGATCTCTGTGTGTCATTTGTTTCCATGTCAACTGCCATTGTAGAAGTGGATGAAGCAAAAACAAAACAGAAAAATACAACACAAGCTATTTCAGCGTTATAGCTGAGGAAAGGTTTAACCTAAAACTCCTACTGGAATATAATGGAGCAATTGTAGACTGGGTGGAAAGAGTGAATCTAATTTGTAAACTCTCAGGGATTGAGAGGATCGAGCAAGTATTCCCCTTGCGACTAGCTAGAAAAGCCTTTCATGTATATCAGCAACTGTCAGATGCAGATAAGACCAATGTGATACAGGTAAAAGATGTGCAGGGTTCTTGTACTTGACCCATGTCAGACGTACAAGCAGTTTTTGCGATGCACCTTATGTAGCATTGACAAAACTCCAGTTTGATCAAAGGAGTTCCCAGCGTGCCACTGAAGTATACATTGTTGCAATATTGTTGGTATAGCGATGACCGTATGATTACAATAAATTGGAAAGTTCTATTTATAAACAGAGGTGATAAGAACTGACCAATCAGATGGAACCAAGCCCTGCTACCAACCAATCAGAAACCGGAATCATAAATACACTGAATCTCTTAAGAATTTCTGCATCTAACCTTTTGTCTTCACACAGAAAGGAGCTTTTCTCTTTGTTTCAGGAATTTTTTGGGTTAGCTGCCTACCAGAAACTATTCTTCATTTTAGTCTGCTTTTACAAGTCAAAGGTTTTTTGGATTGATGCTGCCATTTTGTTAGGAAAAAACATTTCTAAAACCAAGATGACTTACAACTAGTGGCTGAACTCCCTACCCATACGCAGAAGTTGTGTGCATCTGCCAACATTAACCACATCCAGATGGAAAGCTTACTCAGCCGAGCAAGAACCGTCATGAACAACAAAAGGGTTGCTGCCACCATCAACTAATCAGTCACGTAAAAAGTATCCAAACCCAGAGTTCACTGCATTGTTTTAATTGCTCCGAACCCAATCATCAGGCTAAGCACTGCCAGTTTGAATGACCAAGGCAGTGCTGTAAGCCAACCAACACCATCTGACGAAGCAGATAAGATTTCAGATGACACTGAATATATCACACTGCCTGGCAACAGACAACACAAAATAGAGAAACCTCAAACCACTCGTGTCAAAGCACACACAGGAGATTACCAGTGTGACCTTGCCAATGCTGTGATCAGGGACCATGGAGGGGTTCAGACAATGCGTAACCAGACAAATGTCATGACAGCATATACAGAAATGGTACTGCACGTGCACAATTGGACCAAAAGCGAGACCCATACTCATTTGCATAAATATGAGCTTTGGAATTTCTGAATGTAAATAGTTTTACTTTACATTAAATAAAAACACTAAAAATTTATCCAGTTTGATAGAAAAATAACTTATCTTGCCTTTGATAACATTTATTTGTTATACATTTGTTTTTTGACAACTTTTTCGAATCTATGTATATAGTAAAACAAACCCGTCATGTAAATTATTTACAGTTAAAATGCTATAAAAGACAAATTATTTATTTTATATTTTAATCATTTTAACTCAAAAGGTACCGCTGGGTGGGTGGGGGGGTTTAGGGTTAGGTTAGGCGTAGTTATTTAGAAAAGTGCGGATGGATGAACGGATATGGGTGAATTTACAGGTCCACCCTCCTTTTGTTCGGGGACCAATAAAATAAAACTGGTATATCTTTAGTTTGTTGGTCTGTTACAAGTCAAAAATTAAAATAATGAGGTTTCAATTTTCTTCACTGTTAGTTACCTAGGACTTTGTTCTGAGTTTTATTTCTTAGCAATTTTTTAACAAAATATGTGCCATAAGTTATACCTCAGAATTCAGATGTATGGTTAATTTACTTTTTGTAATAAAAAGTAATAAATCATACATGCCATCAAAATATCGGAAATTTTAAGTTTATAGAAGTACTAGCAGGCCGCCAGGTGTTACCTGGTCATAAAATATGGTTAAATATATTTTAATACATACAAATTTTGTATTTATTATTATTATAGACCAAATTCTATTGATTATTATATTGTACCCAATATATATAACGATTTCAAAAGTTATAAAAAAAAAAAAAAAAAAAAGGACTTTGGTGCCATCAGCTGGAATCAAAACCAAAACATTCAGCACTCCAGCCAGTCATTATTTAGCACTTCAGTGTTCACTGTTATCAGCTGAGCTATGGCCAGATTGATAAAAAAAAAAGCTAAAAACTAAGCGACTTCAAATAAAAAATAAGTATGTACGCATGCTTAGAAGATAGTCGATTTACTCTTGCCAAGGTCAACTGTTTTTTTATCCTGATTTTGACCCTTTAGCATCTATTTTTATAAACTAAAAATCAAATCAAAGTGTTCCCGAGGTCTAAATACTCTATATATCAAGTTTCAAATCTGTAAACCAAATATTCAGACAGAAGTTTGGTAGAGATGTTTCGCACAAAGACAAGATCATATATATTACATGCATAAAAACATGTTTGTGTGCTAGAACTTTTTCATCCTAAATTTTACACAATTATGCACAATCTGGAAAATATGTATAAAAAGAATTAAGTGTAATAGTCAAATAAAATCATTCATCTAATAAGAAACCATAAAATGAATAAATAATTAATGTTCATTTTTCAAAGAAATATGCAAATTAATTAACCTTCATGTAACCACCCATGGCATATTAAGTTCATTTTAGTAATTTTTAAATAGAAAAAGTAGGCTTTTAATATTAAAATCAGAGCTAAAAAAAACAAAACAAAAAAAACTCCACTTTATAGGTATATAGATAAAAAAAAATTATGTGAGGGCTTAAATATGAGTATTGTATCAAGGCCAGAACAATAATCGATTTATAGTTTTTATTAAACTTTTTTTCAACAAAAATTTTGAGTTGAGGTAATAATGAGCTCATTAAAATTAATTCAAGATATTTTTTATCATTTATTCTACTTATATTCTTGATTACTTTTAAATTCTTTAAAAATCGTAGCAAAATAAAAACTAACAAATTTCAAAGAAATCACATTTGTCAAATGCAGAAATATTTAATCTTATTAATCTCACTGTAAACTGATATAGCTCACATGTTCATCCTTTCCAACATGAATTACCCCCACCCACCCCCTTCCCCACGATGTCAAACTTTTTATGCCTTTCTGTCTGAAGATATTTGCTCTAACTGAACATCGTCTTCACATTGTTGTTGCTATGGAAATTAAACTAAAATGCATCATGCAGCCACACAAATTGACATCAGGTTTGCCAGAAGTATTGATACCGTGATATCTATCACATTGCTTTAAAATGATCGAATGTTATGTTTAATAGTCTCTTGTATGTCAGAATTCTGTATGCTCTTAAGGGCTGAGTGTGACAATTTTATGTCTAACAATAATTGTTACACACACATACACAATTATTATCAAGGCATGTAGAAGGCCCTGTCGAATACAGATTATTAAAAAGAAAGTTACTTTTGGCAGTAAAAATTTAATAATGAAAATAAATGAATATTACACAGAAAATTTGAGATGATTTTATAATTTTTTGAATTCTTTTATTTCAAAACCATTTGAAATGTTTAATACTGCTGAAGTGCAACAAAGTCATTTCTGTGTATTATTGATGCTTTTGAGAGCTGGAAATCCTGTCATTTGAAAGGAATTTGAGAGCATCTAAAAGGTTAAATAGAAAATTATTTCTGGTTTTAAAGTGATACATAAAGCCGATGGACTTATTTGCTTTCAAGCAAAACAAATCAAAAAGGTATGAAATGCTAAGGAAATCACCTTTCTCTATTATAGAACTCTTCTTCAACACACACAAAACATTCTGCGTAAAACAATCATATCAGGAATAATAGTTTGTATCAAAAAGACTAAAAAAAACTCCTCTATAATATTGAAAAAAAAAAAAAAAAAAAAAAAAAAAAAGACACTTCAATTCATTCCTGTCTGATATAATTCAGATATAAATGTGACAGATGAAATGATCATGCCCAAAACTGTCTATGTAAGTATGCTAGATCCAGTTGCCATGGCAAAATCAAATCTGTTGAACTGCTACTCTATTACAACGCAAGATGACAAACGAACACATCTAGGACCCAGTTGTCCTAGCAACGTTGGATCTGTCGAATACCTACTATTTCACACAGTAAAGTGATGGATGAACATATGCATGCAACGCAAATCATAGCCATTACAATGATTTTAAGAATCAGTATTAGGAATACCAATTATAGATTTAAATAAATGAAAGTTTTAATCGTATATGTGAAAATTTAGGCAAAAACTAATATCAACTATATTCATATTTGAGAAAAAGCAAATTTGTTTAGGACAAAACAAATAGTGGGTAAATGTAAATCCTATAATTTTTTATTCTTGTAAAATGCAAAAGATTTTCTTCATTATCCAATCAAAATGAGTCTTAATAAAAAAAACAAATGCAGATAGGAGCATCTCATACCATTGCAAGATTGAAATAGAAACTAATGATGCTAAAAAGTATCTTATAAAAATGTCTTCTCAGTGTATGTGAATTACAGTAGATTTGAGTGTACATGCTATTATGACTTCAAGGGGGGGGAATCACCGTTTCTTAGAACTTTTTTATATACTCCCTGGATTGTAATATCTCCGATTCACAAAACGAAGCCGTGTGTATCTTTAATTTGAGCGATTTTTACACACTATTTTTGCAATTTTTTTTTTTTTTTTAAACTCCACGTGATTGTTTGGCTTTTCAGTATAAAAACGAAACTGAATACATAGCAAACGCTTGTCCATGGCACTCTTGGCAGGTACGTCCAGAAAAACAATCAACCGGCCAACACCGGGCACCCACGCTAGTGGGTAACTAAAATAATAAAATATATAATCGAGTAGGATTAAAGATATTAAAAAAAAAAATAAATAAATTTGAACAAAACTGAATTTATAGTTTCTGTAAAAATTGTATGAGTAATCGATTTAAAATAGCAGCTGAATCAGATTCTTATATAGTTTTGGTAAGAAAGTTATACCCACCAAAGTTACAGGGGAAAATCCCACTATTTAATATATAAATAGGAAAGAATACTCCACCCAGGACGGGTAAAATTAATTCCAAAACAGTTTTGCACTTTGAGAGTAAAATTAAGATATGATTTGAAAATTTACATCAAGAATCTTAATTTCAAATTTTATCAAAATTCTTAATTTTGATCCTAAAAATTAAGAAAACTATAAGGGGTTTTAAGAAATTGAAATTCAGGAAATCTTGCTTAATTGGTGTCTAATGAATAGGGATCAAATTTCATGCAAATCAGAAATATTTGAATTTTCATATTATGCCCTCTAAAAATCCTTTAAAATACTTGGGAGAAAAAAATTGGGAAAATATTAATTCCTAATACTTATTGTTAAAATTTCACAAAAAACTGGAAGTATTTGAATTTTCACACGATGCTTCAACCCCATTTTTACCCTCTTTACATAAACTAAATATAGTCCATGTTTGGTCCCCTTATGCATTACAAAATTTATAATAAGTTACTTAGTGAATCTTCTCTATACAAATCTATAAACATATACATAGTTAACTTTATATAAAGAGATATACATAAATTCCAAGTTTTTGAAAATAGAAAAAAATATGTGAATTCTTGTCACATTTTGATGTTAGACCAAAGTTAAGTTTTGAAAAATTTTATACAAATTTTAAATCTATATTCATCTTCACAAATAAGGGGATAAAATAAAAATAAAACTGTTAATCATGACATTTTTTTTCAACTAAGAATTACTAATTAAAACAATATATTGCTTTATTACAAAAACACTTTTTTTTTTTTCAAGAATTAAAAAAAAAATGTAGAAAAACCAAAATATTTTTTACCTTATTATTGCTTCCGATTCCCATGGCATTTTGGGCAAATCTTTCCTTAGCTTTCAGCGCTTTAGCTCGTTCATTTCGTAATCGTTCATCATCCTTCAAAAGAGATACTAGCTGTTTGGCTTTTTCCCGTACATTCATACCTTGGTCTTTATTATCTTCAGTATATTGGAAGTCCTTTAATGTTTGAATTGCATAAATATTTTCTTTACATTGTTGTGCCACTTTTTCACTCCCCGTTTTAATTATATAATCCAAAAGTACTAGCGATTTGTAGACGTGTCTCCAATTTTTACCATGATCGTTTAGTCTTTTCCAAATCATTTGCATGATTTCTGTAAAGGCAACAACATTGTAAGTAAGATCTGCAATTTCAGACATCAGGGTACTTGAAGGTCCCCATGGATCATTAGAAGTTGCTTCTCGAACTTTAATCTGAGCATCAGAGTAATTCCAAACAACATTTTTAATTGTTCGTCGAATTGTTGGCATTTTTACGACTTTTGTTGCAGCCACAAATCCACCGTTAAAAAAAATTAAAAAAAAAAAAAAAAAAAAAAATTGGGTTCACAAATACCCTTAAAATTTCATAGTTTTTTTAGACCTAGATTAAAAAAAAATAAAAAATAAAAACTTTAATAAGGCTGACAGAAACAAGGAAATTAACAATGTAAAAAAACAAAAAAAAAAAAACAAACAAAAAAAAAAAAAACAAAAGAAAAGAAAAAGCGAACAGAAAAAGGTTTGGATAAAATTAAATGAGGAAAACGTTTTAAATTATTTAAAAAAGATAAAATTAAATCATAGTGGGCATGTAGTTGATTTAATTTGACACGGAGATTAAGGTTAAAATGAAAAATAGTTTTTATAAGGATAAAACTGGGGAGGAGGTACCAAAGAAGGGTAAAGAGAGAGAAGCAAGTTAGAGAGGAGGAAAGAGACTTCACTTTATTAAATAGAAGAAAGCATAACATCCTAGCTGCATCTAATTTGTATTGGTCAACTAATTTCATGATGGTCATTTTATTCTAGTCTTATCCATCTAAAGTTAAATATCTATATCTATAATATACAGCTGAACGTCTGTGTGTGTGTGTGTGTGCGTGTCTGGTCATGAATAGGCTCCTATATGGTTGACTATCATAGAGGATTCATTAAAATTGTGGGGTCTGCGTACGAGCCTGGTCCACAAAGTATGGAAATAAAAAATTTAAAAAGGTTTACAAGTGTTTTTGATATAGATGTACATAATACTTTGATAAGTATGTTTTAACTTCATTAGGGATGGTATAATAAAATTGTGGGGTCTGCGTTCACGCCTGGCCTCTATAGAATGGAAATAGCCACAAACTTTAATAAAGACTTTTCATATCTATCTGCGTAAGTATACTTTGGTAATTATGTTTCAGTTTGAAGAAATATGATATAATAAAATTATGGGGTGTTCGTTTGCGCCTGACCTCTATAGAATGGAAATATATCACAAAGTTTAACAAGGTTTTTAATATAGATCCACAGAATATTGTGATAAGTGTTTCAGTGTGAACAGGTATGGTATAATAAATTATGGGGTTTATCTATTTCATTTTTACTTTCATCATATTTTGCTTTGGTTTTGATACCCCCAAATTCGAAGCTATCTCTTTACAACCCTTCCTTTTCATAACCTATCATGCTTTCATAAAGGAGAGTCCATTTTTTGTAGGCTATTTTTGAACCCAGTCAACGACAGGTACTTTTGCTAGTATGTATATATACATACAGGATTCACTAACTAATTAACTGATCATTATGAATTTTGAAAAAACTGCTAGGCATAAGGGTAGTTTTATATGGGCCATATTTAGTTTAATCTTGTTTAATACAAGTGGTGGAAGGGTGTTAAAATTTTGATATCTTCGATTTTTGTGAAATTTTAACAACAGGTACTAGACATCAGTAAATACTCCCCCAGTTTCAATTTCTTTAAAGTTTTTTTTTTTTTTTTTTTTTTTTTTTTTTTTTTACAGGGCATAATATAGGAACCACTACCCAGTTAAAAATTCAAACATTTTAAATTTGATCCATAGTTATTAGACAATGATGAATCATTATTTCTTGAATATAAATTGCTTAAGATTACTTAAGTCTTAAATTTTAAACAATTTTTAAAATACAATCATCCAACAGTGAAACCAGAAAAAGGATTCTAGACATATTCTGATTTTAATTTTCCAGAGGATATAAAAATGGTGCCATTCCAGATATTAATTTTACCCATTCTGGAGTGATTGTTTTAGTCTATAAAATCATTGGATATCCATAGCTTTCAAAGCTTTTAATGCATGAGGATTTGATAAGAATTTTCAATTAACAAAAGATTTAAATAACTTTTTTTTTACAAATAAACTCAAGGACATTTTGAGCAGGACTTAATTTTGTAATTATTTTTTTTAATTAGGATTTGAAAAAATTTCATTTTATATTATTGCATTTTTTTTTATTTCAATAAACATTGAATAGTAAATAAAGATAAAAATTCAATGTGCAACAATCAAAGTTATGCTGAAAATTTGCTTTATATGCTGTAAAGCACGCAATCTTCTAAATTAAAAAAATATAAAAGCAACATAAAATTCATAAAGTTACCCTTCACATGACTCAACATTATAAACACTAAACATTAGTTATTCCAAAAATACAAAATATACAAGAAAATATATATAAAGGCCTCCTTTCAGTCTTGAGACAATAGTCTCTGTAAGCATATCTGCATGGAAAATATGATAAAACAAACATTGCACAATTTCAACTGCACCTCCCCAGATTCAAAAGGTATGGAAGTCCATGATGACTGGGATAAGCAGAGAACATTAGCTTTTTTTTTTTTTTTTTTTTTTTTTTAGAGTTTTCCTTCTCCTAGACTAATTGCACAACCAAAGCTTGAGAGTCTATTTAACACATAGTTGGAGTGAAGATATATGTATCATAGCTCTCTCAAGGGTATTAATCAAAGTGACGCATTAATACACACAAAGACTTAAATAATGGAAAGAAAATCTCTAATTTGAAAGTATCTTATTTTCTGACTCACTACGTTCATCTCAAAGATATAATACATTTTGTATGCAGCATGAAAGATATCCTAAATCTAATGATGCATGCATCTGAAAACAAAGAGTATTTAATGAGAAGAGGTGGCTTAAGTACTGAGTCAGCTCTTAATGACTTAACAACAGAGCAGCTGCTGGCCCTTTTCAAGCTGACCTTTTGCTTTTAGACTGACACTTAAACACTTAGGAAGTATTCTATAATGAGCAACAGACTTTTTTCTAACCAATGGACTGGCATCTCTATAAACATTGTATATAAAGACTTATGTCAATTGCTACATTTAATAGTCATGAAAGAATAGTCTTGTGTGTGTGTGTTTTTTTTACAGCATTTTTAAAATATGTGATGATATTATCTACGAGCAAAAGTGTGCCCAAAGGAAGTATACTTTTGATAGCTTGAGAGGATAATATTGCGAACTAACGTATACTACACTGACTACCAAAGGCGGTAATAGCTGAGAAAACGATATGAGGAGGGAATAGTAAACTACCCCCCACTTTCACATACAGAAAAAGAGGGGTAATACTTGGGAGGATACCCCTCCACCCAAGAGAAGGCAATGTCTGCGAGCATGGTTTCAGGACAACAAAAAAAAAAGCAGATATTACACTATTCTCTAAGTCCAAAGACATAATAATTGGGAGGATTAACTCCACCCCATGAAAATGATAACCCTGGGAAGGATCATCCTATGACAACAGAACAGATACTACACTACCCATTTCCATTAAAAGTTGTTTTCTTTTTGCATTCGTTTGAAAATGCCTAGTCATAAGACATTGTTTTTATGATTCTGTGGCTTTTAGGGTAAAAATGTACCTGTTCTCAGCATCCCAACGACAGACCTTTTACTATCAGTAAGTTTATTATATGTAAGAATAAAAAATGCAAATTAAAAAAATATATTACAGAATATTAATAAAAATAAATAAAATTCTAAATAAAACGATCCAAAGCTAATTGCAGATTACATATACATTATTTTAAATTTACATGCATCAAAATTAAATAAGCCTAATATCCTGTTTTGATGGTAATAGAGTTAGGATAAGTGGGGAAAAACTTTAACATTTTAGATTATTCATACTTTGTCATGGAGATTTCATTATATCTCATGACAATTTACTAAATATACAGATAATTTATGAAAACCACTTTAAACATTTCTTATTGTTTAGATCTCATGACAATTTAATATGCAGATTATGTATGAAAATCATTTTAGATTTGTTTAGATTTAGGGACAACTTAATATGCAGATAATATATAACAATTTACTAAGGATAGCAATCTAATGACAACTTTATAGAAGTTTTAGATAAAATATGAAAACAGTTTTAGATATTTTTTTCGTTTAGATCTTATGACAATAACGATACAAATTTTGTATGCGAAGTGTTTATGCGTTCAAATTTCCTAATTGTTTATGATAGAAAGTTTACAAACAATATTTTATCTTTTGACAGAGTGCGAGCACAAAAACACTCCTTTATTTCAAGTAGCTCTAAACTACTTAAAAAAAATATTACCTTGTATCAGCAAGACAAAATTTGTACGAGAAATACAAATTTTGTCTCACTGATGCAAGGTAATATTTCCGTTTTAGTTGTGGCCAGCAGGCACCCCACTTGCCTGCCACCAAGTACTTGGTTAAAAAAAAAAATAAATAAAAACTTAATGATAGTAACTGCATTTATTGTATATTCTCTGCTTATTTCACGTTTAATTCATGTTCATATTTTTTGTCCAAAATATGCAAAACGTTTCATTTTTCAACCTTTAAAATTAAGTAGAAGTGCCGATAATTGTGAATTCATTTTCACACTAATATTAGATTTTTCAACAAAATATTTTGATTTTTATAAATACTTATATTTTCAAATATTCATGCTGTAAATTTATGTGTAACCATCAAACGCAGTTTCATTTCATGCCCCCAAACAGATTTTTGTCCCTAAGTGGGACCCTACCAAACCTGCCAGAGTTGACATGCAAGTCATGTCAATTAAAAGGTCGACTCTACACTCGCTATAACTCAAATTGAGGCATCACTACTGGATATACCTTACAAACACTTATTTTTTGAAAGTTCAAAAATCAGTTAAATATTAATGGAGGAATTGCGAGACTTCAGAGTTTTTCTTCTATAGATTGCGCTTTAATTAGATTAAGCAACAAAGTTTAAGCAGATACAACCTTACAATGACAATCTTCTGCTGGTTTTGGGTTTATCAACATCATACTAGTTCTGCCAATAACTTGGACTGGCTTGAATTGGAATCAATTTAAATTTATACAGAAATATCAGTTACTTTTATTAGTCATTCTGTAAATCAATTAGAGATTTACAAATGTAGTGATTGGTCAAATGAATGAAAAGTGATATGAATTATCCAATAAAAATGCTTCTCACAAAGAAAACGTTTATAGTGAGAAACTATTTGTTTTGTATAAAAACAGTATTTAAGTTATAATACTGAAATATGAAATAAAAATACTACAGAATGAGGTCTTGATGGGCATGTTTAATACAAAGTCGAATAAGGGTTACTTTTTTGTATTCATCTGTGGTCTGAGAGCAATTCTTCAAATAGTTTATCATTAATAGGTATGAGAACCAGAGTATAAAGGTGTAAGTAATGGGGGGGGGGGGAATAGGCAGCTAGTAGATGAAATAATAACAGACACCAAATAATTAAGATTTGTATCCCCTATCATTTTTTTTTATTAGAGGGAGGCACACAAAAAACAAAATAATAATGAAAGATAATTTTTCTTACTTTTGGTGCTAATACTGCAGTATAGCATCCCATAATCACTTTGCTATTTGTAATTCACAGAAAATGAAACTCCCTTTAAATGGACAAAACCTCCCACAACTTTATGTTCAAACATAGCAAATATAGAAAATAAATATATTTTACAAAATAAATACAAACTTTCCAGAGTTTACACATCTAAAAAAAGAAAAAAAAAACTGCTTGATATTGTTAATATTTATTTACATTTTCAAAGTGCAAGCTTTCGTTTTTTAATTATTGAAATCCAGAGAGTTACTCATGAAATTTTTTTCAAATCTAAATATTCTATTTTCAACAATAATGGAAGAAATTATGACACAAGTTGACTAGAAATTTTTATTCAATTTACTTAGTCTTCTTGGGCCCTTGGTGATTCTAAATGAATTCAGAAATATAAATGCTATCCTTGAATTCCTTGTAAAATTTTATACTGAAAAGTTGTTTCAGGCTTGTACATGACATTTTTTAATTGCATCGTCAGACAGAGCCAGCAGAAATATAATCTGTATATTTATAAAGATATTTGTTGCACTGGCAGTGAGATTCCTATTCATTGTAGAAAAATAGCTTCCTAATATACTTAGTCACATCTATGTGATCAGCATTCACAGGTTAACTAATTTGCATACTGCTTTGTAAAACAATCTCATTAATTAACTATTTTGTTTTTTAATTTCAATAATGGGTATCATTTTACTACTATCCATACTTTTATTTTTTATAGTATGAAGAAAAGTCACAGGATTTTTGGTGAAAAGAATCCTTCCAGTCAATTTGTTTCTGGAGATTGGAATACTTGGTTTCCTTTATATATGTAGTAAGTGTTACCAAAAGTACAGATAATGTTTTTTTTAATATCACATTTTTGAAAGATGTTATGCATTTAATACTGAATCCTTGTAAAAATTATGATTCTATGAAATAAAATATGACATTACGTTTCGCACTGGTTACTCCTCTACTCGCCCCCATTATCCACTTAGCCCTTTGATCTCTTCTCCTTTTCTTATGAGGATAATAGAAGCGTTATTCTTTTACAAGGGTGTTGTCACCTAAAAGGAAAGTATTGTATAGAATTCCACTTCTGCAGTTTCCCTCCACCTATAATACAAACTTGGTTAAAACAATATCTAAGAGTGGGCTCAACTATTTGTTTTTTTTGGGGTTTTTTTTTTTACTGGTTTTCTATCATTATATTAACTTCAAAATAAATACGTTGAACTGATACTAATGTGTCTGGTATTCATTGTAGAAAACTAAGGATAAACAAAATTTCACAAGTTATTAAACTCGATATTGGGGATTTGTAACATTTGTGACTAAACCATTGCCACAATTACATTAACTAGTTCTGAGAGTAAGGTAAATGACAACAAGGCCGATAGCCATTAGTCGTGTGCTCTCGTGTAATGAATGAATGCGTGAATTTAGGATTGACATGAAATTCTTAAAGATAAACTAAAATGTCCGAAAAATGGGCTGAAATGACTTAAATAAAAAGTAAATGACTTAGAAAGACTTTAATGAACTTAAGGATGAATGTTGCTACAGTTTTTCTAAGAAAAGTGGATGTTGGAATACATGTTGCTGTAAAATTACTCTTAAGTTTATCTCACAGTATATATCTATTAGTAGTAACACTACGCATTTATTTTAATAGAGGGAGTCACCACTTATGAAGACTTGAAAGCCACTCAAGGGTAAGAGTTAATGAGTGTACAATAGTCATCAGGACAACAGCATAGTAATCGTTAGTGGAGTAAATTGAGTATAATTTGATTATTTAAGGGGACGATGCAGCAAGAACTTGTTTATATTGGACTTGAAGATAGCCATATAATGAAAATTGGTATAAGGTTCCCCAAATTCATACTATCATTGTTCATATAGAACCGTGGCAGAATAAAGAAAGTGGTAAGTAATAATCAGTTTTGAGTGACAGTCTTTTGGAGGTTGAAGGTTCTCATAAGCAATATTAAGAATATTAATAATTACTGAAAACTTCTACACAATCGTGGTTGACAGAATGAAAGTAATCCGCAGATTAAATGAAGGGTTCAGTTAAAAATTTCATGCAGTCTGACAAGATGCATCTGAAGAAGGTTGGAGGTTACATCAACTAAAATGTTCAGAACAATATCCAAGAGGAGAAGGAAAGTCCAATAATCCAAATACAATTTTTTTTTTTTAATTGATTTTTATTTAATATGATCATCTAATTCTAATGATATTTTCCACCCAGTTTGTGTTATGAAAACAGTTTGTTCAGCAATATTAACCAGCTGTATTTACCAACAATGTCTAGGTGAAGGAGTTGGGGGTGTTTAGAGAAACATAATTGAAAATATTGTTAGGTTTACAATTTTATTTTAAATAGGATTTGAAAAAAAAAAAAAATTCATTTTTAGCTTTATTTTATTTTTAATCAGAGAGGCGGTAGCACTCTCTATATAGGGATGGCCCGTACACGCCTATAAAACAAAACTATCCAAATCTCAACTAAAATGAACTTATAAGTTTCAAAAAGCACATATTCTTACAGAGAAGCGTCTTACGAATCTAGCGAGTGTCAGAACGTCGGTTAAAATGTCAAAGGAGAGCAAAAAAGAAAGGGTACAAAAATGGCCAATTGTTCTTTCTTCTTTCTTTTGAGACGATGTATCTCGGTGTACGAACGGTCTCTGACAACAGTTCAAGCATCAATCGACTGCTCTTTACACGGAGAAGTGCAGTGACCCATCGCTTTTTAGCTAACTCCATAATTAAATAAGATTACGTGTAATAACAAGTTTTAAACACTATATACCCAATGTAGATAGACCACTTCGAACACGGAACTTCTCTCAAAAGGGACAGCTCCAAATAATACACCGGATGCTCACAGACGTTCCAGTTTGCCAGTGGCCTATATTTCTTGGACGCTGAATATTTGAGGTGAACGTTAAGGTTTTTTCTTTAAACAGTAACCCACCAGCGTTAATGAAACCACGAAATCTTTATCTCAGTTGATCAAAATTGTTATAAGAGTAACCTATCAGCAAGTACGACGTCAAAAAACAATGTTATAAAAACAAATAATTCTTCAGATTTTGGACTGTAAAATATGTACAAAATGTCAATGCTGTGACCAGGATTCGAACCTAGGTTAGCACGGCCACAACACGGGGTCCTAACCTCTAGACGATCACGGCTAACACTGACGTCTGTCGCTCTTGGCAGAAAGACATGACTACTGTCAAACTATTGAAAAATAAGGAGGAAACTTGAAATTCTCATGCATGCGCAAAAATACACTATAGCAACCATTGTTAAATGCAGCTGAATCTCTTCGCTCGCTAAGAAAAGTAGATCAGACCAGTTCTTCTAAGAACTCACCAAACACCAAAGGAAATAAGTTAAATTAACCGCAAAAGAAACTGCAAGAAAGTCATCTTCTAAGAACTCACTGGAAGCTGACCAAAAAGAATCAAAATCCAAGCCCTAGCCACAAAAATAACTAGATATTGTGGCTACTATACACAATCTACTAATAAAAACAAATAAGTTTTCTAAAATAAACTACAATAAATTAACCAAGTAACCTCACACTGTCACTGATTAGGACTTCATATAAAGATAACAACTACACTATTGGTGTATATACCGTTCCACACTTTAACTATTGGTGACGGGGCAGTATCTCAATTCTACGAGAGTTGTCTTGCTATAAGATAAGTGATATTATAGTAAGATACACATAAGTGTTATATGTTTACATTTAATAAAAAATGCCAAAGTCAGCACGTAGTAAAAAAGCTCAGAGAAATACAGACTATGAAAAAAACAAAGTCAAGGTATTATCTGAGCAAAAAGAATACTATCAGAAAAATGCTGAAATAATACAAATTAAGTATCATGCAAATCCTGAGGCAAAGAAGGCTGCCTCACGTGCTGACTCAAAAGCACGGTATAACAGGGATCCCGAGGGGGAAAAAACTGCCTCACGTGCTCTTTATAACAAAGAACCAGAAAAAAAGAAGGCTGCCTCACGTGCTGACTCAAAAGCACGTTATAACAGGGATTCTGAGGAGAAAAACGCTGCCTCACGTGCTCTTTATAACAAAGAACCAGAAAAAAAGAAGGCTGCCTCACGTGCTGACTCAAAAGCACGGTATAACAGGGATCCTAAGGGGAAAAAAGCTGCCTCATGCACAAACTATTATAAATATAAATATCCAAAACTGCCAAATCTTTGCCAAAACGCCAAAGAATGAACCAAGAAAAATTTAATAGTGAAGGTATGAACATTTTAGAACTTTATAATACTCTAACTGTTTTATCAGAGAGGCGGTAGCACTCTCTATGTAATATAGAACCGATGGAGGACCAAGAGGCAACTCCTAAGGCCCAAAACCCAAAGACCTAAAACCCAGCAGGAAGCGACCTGCTACTAATCGAGGCGGCAATGAGCCGCCTCCTAAAAAAGACAATACTATCATGAATGTAAGTTTAAAAATAAGACTGTAAGTAAAAATACTAATTAACGAATAAAAAAGCATTGGAAATGCAAAAGGATATAGGGATGGTATGCCAAAAAGTATACAAACAAGATAGTTATGAATGGCTAGGCACATGGAAATAGAATTGCATCCAAAGTATAGCCCTATAGCTTTTTACAACCGTAATGATGGTACGGAATGAAGATTGGAGAAAAGCTATAGGGCTATACTTTGGATGCAATTCTATTTCCATGTGCCTAGCCATTCATAGCTATCTTGTTTGTATACTTTTTTGCATACCATCCCTATATCCTTTTGCATTTCCAATGTTTTTTTATTCTTGTAACTATTTGATTAATACAGTTAAAAAACAAAAAAATAATGTTTTTTTTTAATTTAGTAAAGTTACATACAGGTGACAGATCGATCCTATCTCGTCCGATATTTTTATTAATATAGTTTCATAGTTACATTATTGAAAGTGTTGCTTTGATTCATTCAATTAAATATGCCATTTAATAAAATAATTTTTTTTTTCTTAAACACAAGTCCTACTAGACTCCTCCCCACATGTACTGTATGAACCTTGAATTTCAGGATTCTATTTTTAGAAAATGTAACTAATGTCATTTTAATAAAAATTTCATTCAGATCAAAGAATTCAACAAATGAAGATGCCAACTTCAAGTATTCAAGGGGGAGTCCATAGTTTGCCAATCACGGATCCATTTAAGCCATAACTGATCCAATACAAAAATGCATTGGCAAATCTAGAAATCAGTGAACGAGTAAGCTCTTCAACTTTCTTCTCCTTCATTTGTAGACTAAGAATTAGGAAATCAGTACTGAGAAGCATATACGTGTGTGAGTGCGTGTGTGTGTTAATGACAGATTAATCCATTTTCATCTCGTACACATGTACACCTTTTATTTCTCAAATGATAATGATGAAGCAATTTAAAAAAAAAAAAAAAAAAAAAAAAAGAAAAAAGAAAAAGATACTTTCAAACTTTGCCAATTTTCTCTTGCAATAATGAGAAATCTGTTCGTAATCTTACTGAATAATTTTAGAAGAATCAGTGTTCATTTTAAAGTTTATTAAATTGCTATTGTTTTTTGTTTTTTTTTAAACCCTTTTTTAAAATTGTTCTTTTTCATGTCAAAGAATTCAATGTCAAATTATTTGCGAGGGCAATATGTATGAAAGTAATGCACACGTATACATGCATTAATTTGTTTCTTTTCAAGTTAAACCTTTCTGAATTTAGAAACAAAGGCCAAAAGCTAAGATTTTAAATATCAGTTAGCAAGCAATTCACACACAGTTGACCTTTTTCGCCTCGGTGAACTAAACTGGTATTTATGGTGGAACATAATTCTGCAACCAAAATAAAGAATAATTTCCTTATAATAAACAACTATAAAACTAAAGATAAGTTTAGTTAGAAATTTAAATTAAAAAAATCTGATTAAAAAAATAAAATGAAAATATCAAGTAATAGTATATGTCACCAAAAAAATATTCAATCAAGTGATAAAGCTAAGAGTAAACTTTTTTTAGTCTCCAAAATTAAAATATACATATTTTTTTGCATATGTTTCAATGTCATTAGTAGGGCTATGACAAGAGAATATTCTTATTGTTTTGACTCGAGTATATATTCGACAGTTAAACAATCAAGAAACACATCACTATATAAAAACAGAAGATATTAACTGATATATACTCAAGAGTCAAAATAATGAAAAGAATATCCTCTTGTCATAGCCCTAGTTATTAGGTACGATTACCATTAACTTGTTCATCACCAGAGTAAACTTGTATGCAGCGTGCAAGAGTCAAACATAATTGACCAGAGCAGCAGCAGCTTGTGACATTTTGGAGTGCTGTTTCAGATAATTTACACAATTCAAAACTATCTTTTTCATTTACAATCTGTTCCCAGTCTTCAATTTAAAGAGAAAATAATTCAAATATTTAGCAATTACAATAACCTATCCGTCATAAGTAATACTTGTCCAGATGTTATTCATCATGGACAAAAAAAAAATTATTGTGATGGTGTTGCAGTTTAACAACACCACTTTCAATGACTGTTCATTCACAAGATGGCTCAGGAGTTTAATTTAGATTATATTCATCCAGTGTTATCCATGTGAAGATATATTGCTGGTTGGGAATAATTTCAAATATAGTCAGGTTTATAATTTTTGTTTTGAAAAAAAAAAAAAAAAAGTTTAAAATAGCATTTGCAATGTGAAGTCAAGTAATTAAAGTAACACATGCTAGTTTTTATTTTAAATCTTAAAAATACTAGTGAAAATAACTTAAATATTTTAACCTTTTTAAATAAATTCTTCAGAGATTTAATTTTATGAAAAAAAAAAAAAAAAAAAAAAAATGAATTTTGTTTCTTTACATTCTAATATATTCCAGTTATTTTATGAACCTAATCGATAATTGCTGCTAGTGACTCCAGATAGAATAGATGCCGTCTTTAGATTCTTTGAAAAGTTTCATAAGTCCCACTCTCCCCAATGGTTCACTTGTGTAGCAGGCATTACACAAAGACAGCATGCATTCTGCCAATTCGTCCGTCACAAGTGAAATAAAAATAGACAAAAGTATATAGAAGTTAGAAAGAATTGTAAAAGTGAAATAGCTGCAGCCAAGAGAAGACATACCAAAGTGATCAGAAGACGTATCGAACTGCAGAAAATAGGATTTTGTGATTTCTGGAAAATTTATAATAGTGTGGTGAATAATGCACAATCAATAATTACCCCACCATCAAACAAACATGAGGTTGCTTGTACACAAACCGAGAAAGCTAACTTGCTTGCTTGGAGGTTCACCTCCAACTTCACCTTAGACTCAAACCACTCTCACAAATTTCCCTTTGCAGACAGAAGCTAGACTTGTAGATCTGAAAATCACCTTCTCATGCCCATGATAATATAAAAAAAACCTAAACATCTCAAACGCCTGATCTTATCCCAGTCATACTAATTAAGAAACGCTTCACTGAGTTAGCTCGTTCTCTCCAACAAATACCTAGCAAAGTCTTGCTTCCCTGTTAGCTAGAAAATTGTCTCTGTTGTACAAGTAATCAAGAATTCTGGCAAAAGAATTGACCCACTCAATTATCCTCCTCCCCCAATATCCTCCACCTTGTTTGCTAAAATCAGAGTCGTTAAGCAGTCAAGTACTAGTCCATCTTGTAAATATTAAGCTTTTTTCTGAGCAACAGTATGGTTTTAAGAAGGCCGTTCGATTGCAGATATTTAACAGTCATCCTTGAACACATATCATGCATGGATAAGACAAAGGAAGCTAGAGCTGTAAACTTTGATGTATCCCAAGCGTTTGACAAAGTTTGGAATGAAGGGTTTCTCATGAAAATTAAATCATATAGTATTTCTTAAATACTCAATATAACCAGATCCTTCCTAGACAATAAAAAAATCCAGGTTGTCTTCATAGATCTAAGCAACATGATATAAATGCAAGTGTGCTCCAGGGATTGATCTTTAGACGTTTATTATTCCTGATATTCATAAATGGCCTTTCTGGTAAGATTGTATCTGAGATGGGTATAAATATACTGATGTGCTGATGACACCACACTATAATAGACAAGAGGGAAAAACGAATGTACACATATTCAAGGAAATGGCAGAAACTTTATAAAATGATCTTGTCAATAGTGGAATGGGACTTTAAATGATTGATTTTTTGTTGCTGTTTTTTTTTTACATGGAGGTCACCACTTATCAAGACCCGGAGGCCACTCAGGATAAGGGTTATTGCGTGTACAATTGGAGTTTTGATAGAGTGTCTTACTTAAGAGGGCAGTTTGTCAGGAATTTGTCTATGTTGGACTTGAAGACATCCAAGTTGCAGTCAGGTGGGAAACAGGCAAACGGAAGAGAGTTACACAGTCGTGCACTTCTGAGAAAGAAGCTCTACTCATGGAATCTACGTTTGGATTTAGGCATAGATAAAGAGTGGGGAAAATTACTGATAGTGGTTTCAGCTAGACGGTTGTTTTTCATGAAAGATTGGTGAGGGGGGGAGGACGAGAGATTGGAGCTCAGACGAGCACTTGCCATGGAAATAACGATAAAACAAAGAACAAAGACAGGCTCGCAACGTCTCTTTTGTGGGAGAGAAGCTGCAGGGAAGAGAAAAGGCCATCCCCCACTAAGCTACGAAGTCTTAGATCATTCAATGCTACTAAAACTATGTTTATATCCTTTCACAATAATACAAAAACCATTTTCAACGATTGCTATAATAAATAACACTACTTGAGAGCCCATCTTTCAAACACCTCACCCCTAACATTCACAGGCAACATGAATTGGAACAAATACATTAAGGACATTGCTAAGACTGCAGCAAAGAAGATGGGCTCCCTTTATCATGCTAGAAAGTTATTCTCACCAGAGAGTATTCTATATCTTCACAAAGCCACAATTTTTCCATGCATAGAATGTTATTGCCACATATGAACTGGTGCATCTACCACTAGTCTGTCACACTTACACAGGGGTCTAAAAAAGAGTCACTAATCTAATAAGTTACACTGTCAGACAACCTCCAACCTCTGTCCGATCACTGCAATGTTGCATCCCTGTGCTTTTTTTACAAGTACTTTAATGGAATGTGCTCTGATGAACTTCTTGTACTTGTATCCCCTCAACGTACATAGTCTTGACAAGCTGCAAAATCCCACCGCTTCACTGTTGAGGTTCCTAGATACCGGAAAGCCTTCTACTCTAATAATTTTTTTTCTTGGACTGCTAGATTTTGGAATTCCCTCAGTTTTTCTGACTGTACAAAAATGCAGAACTTTAAATGTAATGTGAATAGACATCTCGCTATTCACCGCCTTACAGTTCCCTGTTAGACATGATCCCAAATAGTAGTTGGTTATGTTTGGGGTAGAAAAAAAACTTATTTGAATGTTCTATTCACATTTTTTTTTTTTTTTACCACAAACAAACATTAACTTTTATGTGAATAGAAGATTTTATTCATTTTATGAGCATATGTGTAAAAGAAGCAAAGAAAATTAGATTTTTGTTCAAAATATATGGTGCTAGATAATGGGGGGAAAATGGTTTGAGCTATTTCTCATTTTGATGGGAGTTTTCTAATTGTTTCCACTTATTATAAGAGTTTATCTGAATAAAATTTGAAACTATTTTCACTTAGTTTAGCTATTAACATGTCAAAACTGAATAAGATTTGACAAACTATTTATATTGAAATTTGAAACTCGCATTCCTATGTATACATCAAGTATGGACATGAATTTAAAAGCACTCAACTATCCTGACACTGAATTAGCCATTTGATATACAATGTAGAGTATTCACCTTAGGCAGGTTGAACTGGTTTCCTCCAAAGTGTCAAGGAGGTATTAAATTCACAGACGGCCCCAGTGGTCTATTGATAAGCATATGGGAAAGTTTGAACTTTTTCATTGCATTAAAATTAAATTATATATATATATATATCAAATTATCATAGGTTTGCAACAACAGATGCCGCATACAAATTTATTGTGTCTAAACTATTAACCACTCCATTATGTAACTTTACAACTTCATTATAGATAGATTCAATTCCTATAATAAAATCCTACAATTCATCCTAGGAGAGAAATCATCTATTGCCAATACCATTAGAGGAAATAGTTTCTATTTTTCTCTCTAATTCATAACTGTTCTCACTGCCCCCACTCTACGCCACGTAAAATTACACACAATAGACTTGTATTGCCTAGTCACCCTTATTAACCGACTCAAACTCATGAATAACATTCACTCTGATTCACAGATTCACAAAATAAGGATTTCTTCCTTCGCTCATTTAACCCTTTCACATTGGATGCCAGCTGTAATTCTCTCATTCCAGATTTTAAATCTTTAATAAAAACAAACACGGATTAGACACAACATGGCACCTGCACAACAAATGTCATGCCAAATTGTTACACCATATACACACATGAAACCAAAATTACGTTTAGCTTGTTTATGCTCGCATATATTTAAACATTTTACTTTTTTATTTGTGAGGGTGGGGTGGTTGAGTTTCGCTAGCTGGTAGAACACAAAACAAACAAAACATCTCTCACAACAACGACTGTGTTTCCTTAACACACATTAACCACTACTAAGAAAGAACAACATTGTTACGTTATTCATTGGGGGGTGGGGGTGTTAATGTTTGCATAGTTAAGTTTACCAGAACCTATTTTTGGGAGGGGAGGGGGCAGGTGGGTAATTTTTACTTAGATCCAACTCCAAAATTTCCTTGAGTATGACAAGCTTAATAAGTTTTCCAGTATACTCATTAAAACAAGGTCATCTATATTTGGTGCAGACAGTTTTTAAGATATAAATACCTGCATTCTGCACTGTAATTCACTTGCGGAGGTTGGGAGTGTCTATTCAGACAGCTGTTCTTACCATGGAAAGGTTGGGAGTATATTTCGAAAACTGTTCTTAACAGCATTAACAACAATCGTACAATACTTTTTTTTTTTTTTTTTACTCGCAGAGAGGGAGGGGGGAAGCTGCCATGATATGACGATTCCAATATTTTTCCCATTGAACAAAGCTTCTTTCTTTGAACTGCACGCCTGTGGAACTCTGTTCCGTCTGCCTGCTTCCCTCCGGACTACAACTTGGATGTCTTCAAGTCCAATGTTAACAAATTCCTAATGAACCGCCCCCTTAAATAAACACTTCATCAAATCTCCACACTAACGTAATGTACTTGCAATAACCCTTATCCATGAGTGGCTTCCGGGCCTTGATAAGTGGTGATCACTGTGTAAAAAAAAAAAAAAAAAAAAAAAAAAATTCCTATACAATTACCAATTCCATACTAAATTACCGATTCCAATTCTTTATAAATCTCTAACTGTAAAATTGTTATTTTTTTCCCTTGATTATGATAAAAATGCATGTTAAATGTGCAGATATGTTCTCAAACGTAAAAATACTCTTATGGAAGATAATCAATAAATTTTAGTTTTGTTTAAAATTAAACAATATTTACTATTTTAACATTACTTTCAGCAGTGGAAGATTTTAAGCAAAATAAAAAAAAGAAATAAAAGAATCGTTTTTGGCATCTAATATATATATATATATATATATTTATATATATATATATAGCTTGTAGGGAAGGTTTTTGTCTCCATAGATGATGAATAGCTCTATAAGGATAATATCTACTCTCCATTCCACTACAAAAATAATGATTATTTTCTTCATAAATATTAATGTTATGATAAAGACAGACTTTGTCAAAATGTTTAATAGGTGGGACATGTAAGGGGATTGGTAAGGAGTTTAGTAAAAACTGGAAACAGGTGTGAAGAAGTTACTTACTTCAACTGAGTTTGCAAAGCCAGTTAAATTTGAAACGTTAAAGACAAAATTCCAAAGTTATTCACTTGATAAAATAGACCGAGATGGGTATATTTGCTGATGACACCGTGCTCTATAACAGGCAGAAGGAGAAAACGAATGAACGCATATCCAAGGCAATGGCGGAAACCCTAGAGGAAGATCTCCAGTCTGTAGTGGAATGGGGTCAAAAATGGATGATAATGTTCAATGCTGCCAAGACTAAGCTAGTTTCCTTTAATAATAAAAAGAAACCTTCTCAACCACGAGTAGCTATGGCTAAAGATACATTACTTGAAAGTACTTAGTTCAAACTCCTCGGCTTAATGTTCACAGGGAACATAAGTTGGAACAGATACATCCAGAGTATTACCAAGGCTGCTGCGAAGAAGGTGGGCTCTATCGTGCTAGAAAGTTACTTATGCCTGGAAGTATCTTGTACCTCTAAAGGCCACCATTCACCCATATATGGAGTATTATTGTCACATTTGGGCTGGTGCATCTGCTGTTGGTCTCACTCTTAAACAGGGTTCAAAAGAGAGTCGTCAACCTGATAGGTCCTGAACTCTCATCTAAGATTCAACCTTTGTCCCATTGACAAAATGTTACATCCATCTGCCTGTTTAACAAGTATTTTAATGGTGGATGCTCCAACGAACTATAAACCCTCATACCCCACTCAACATAATTTCCCCCCCAACAAACAACAAAGTCCCACCTCTACACAGAGATCCCTAAATGTAAGAAAGCCTTCTATTCTAATAGTTTCTTCGCTAGAACTGCTAGACTTTGGAATTAACTTTCAGATTCCTGGTTCCCCAACTGTACTGACATGTAGAAGTTCAAGTGTAATGTGAACAGAAATCTTGCTGCGCAACTCCCTACATAGTATCCCTGCAACTTCTATCCCTGATAATAGCCCCTACATCAAAGTGGCACTGTGCCTTGTTTGGGGTGAAAATGGAATATAAAAAAAAAAAAAATTAAAAAAACAAAAAAAAAACTGATGATGAGCAGAAATTGTATTACTATTTTATTCAATAGTCAATATAAGACAGGAGGATGAATGCTAAATGAAACAGTGGAAATTATGTGTTGATTAAGAAATGGAGTGAACTTACTTGCATGAAAGAAATAGAGTCTATGGAATAAGAGTGAGGGGTAAAACTATTATAGGGAGAGGGTTGGAGAATTATAGACATAACTTTAGAAAGATGGGTCACTTTGTTAATTGATAATTACAAACAATTACATGAAATAAATGGATTTTTTTTTCAAAACCTTATAGACTTAAGGAATATTGTGATATGCATTTTGTGAGATTAATATAGGAAAACCAAATGAGGATTAAATCCACTTTAGTGTGTGTGTATGGCTCCTATCAAGTTCAGACATAATGAGGTTCAGACAACCAAGTCGTCCACACAGATGATTTGTTTATAGTGGTGAAGGCTTTGTGCAGAACCATCCACAATTTTGGAACAACTGCTAACCTCGGGTGGTGCAAATGATTGCCACAAGAGAGAGCAGAGAGTAAACCAGTAAATTTTACAGAGTTTTCCTTCTAATAGATGCATATCTTAATGAAAAATGAGGGTGCATCTCTCCCAGTGGTTTTAAATGATACTAACCTGGAAATTTCTACATCCTTACACAATATATATAAAATGCCTAGTATTCCCAAATGGCCACCCATCTGGTATTGGCCAGGCTCATTGTTGCTTAACTCAGTGATCTAATGACAACAGATGTGTCAACATGATATTATAGATATAATCTTTAAAGGCCAATACTTTCAGTACAATGAAACTAATATCATGCAAGTGCCAAAAGCAAATTCAATTTAGAGATGGTGCCAAGACTTAGCAAAATGATTCTTGGAGTAATGCTAAAATATCAGTTATTAGCGCCTAAGTATCATTTCAAGATTTGGGAAGATTATATGCACCCTCTTCAAAATAGCACCTTAATACTAAGATATTGTTCTGGTTATTATGTAAAAAATATTTTTCATATTAATTTGAATAACAATACTTACCATCTTGTTTGATTAAAATTTGCCATTTTCCAGTCAATTTCATAATTCCATTCTCTGAGAACTTTTTTTCCGTCTCAGCAAAAAAGTGTTGTGATTTTTGTAGTCTTCCAGGAAAATCGAAATTTCTGTTGTTAATCTAATTCTGTAAGTAGGAATAAAAAAAGATAATCAGAAGGAAAATACGACAAGTAAAAAAAATTATTCACTCAAGAAACATTATAATGAGAACTTTCACTAAATTCTCATTTGCTTTGTCTTTTATGCCATACTAGCGGGGGTGGGGGGGTACCCGGCGTTGCCCGAATGTTTGGAGGTGTGTGTGGTCGGGTTATTGAAAACCTAAGAATAAGCAAAGTAAAAAAAAAGAAAACAGAAAAACGAACGTTAAAACTTATCTGAAAAATAAAGCGGGGGTACCCAGGCGATATGGGGATAAAAAAAAAAAAAAAACTAACGTAAGGCAAACGAACGATGTTAGATGTAAAAATCTGAAAAACAAACAAAAAAGAAAACAGAAAAACGAACGTTAAAACTTCTGAAAAATAAAAAAACATGTGAAAAATAGCTTAAATAATATTAAAATTTAAAAAATCGGTGGATACCCAGGTATTTTTGGGTGTGTGTGGTCGGTGTGGGGGGGGGGTTAATGAAAACCTAAGAATAAGCGAAGAAAAAAAAACAGAAAAACGAACGTTACATGAAAAATGGCTTAAATAACCCTTCTTCAATATTAAAATTTAAAAAAATCGAAAAAAAACAAAAACAAGACATCTCACACCATGTTTCGAACCCAAAACGTTTAGATAATGAACCAACATTCTAACCAACTGAGCTAACACGACGTACATGAAATTGTGTCAGTTCTCCAAATATTTAAACTAAATCAGGTTATGACCTTGTCTGACGCATGTGTAGAACTGATCTCGTCATGAAAGGACGGGTTTTGCTGACCCCCCCCCCCTCCTGTAGAAAAGTGTTGATTTCAGGGTGAAAAAATTAACGTTTTTGACCAATTTTTCGATATTTGTCGGGCCAAGGATGGGGCTTTCATATGCGACAAAGTTTGTCAATTTTTGTTCAGTCTGTTGAAAGTTTTTAGCAGACACACAAACATACATACATTTTCGCTTTTATATATATACTAGCGGGGGGTACCCGGCGATGCCCGGGTGTCTTGAGGTAAATAAAAACTCCGGGGGGGGGGGGTTAAATAATAATAAAAAAAAAAATGTTTTGGTAGGTGAGTATGAGAATTGAACCCGTACCCTTGAGTTGGAAATTAATGTGTGAAAAAAAAAAAAAAATGTGCGATGTTACCATCAGGCCACCGCGACATACAGCCTAGACGTGTTTGAATTTATTTATGTAACTATAACTATAAAAACAGGCGTGCGTAATATAAGTTAACTTTTGACCTAATTAAGGTCAAATAGAAATCACGCAGCGTAAGCGTCTGTTCCCGGCGCATTGCCGCGAACACGTCCGTTTGAGTTTAGTTTCATTTTATTTATACTAAAAAGCCCAATCAACACGCGAGAAGCCAAAATAACAATAATTTTGTAAAAATCGACGTAAATAAATCTATACGCTACGCGCTTTCCTAATTCCTAGATATTATGATATAGGACCTATATACAGTTTTAAGCGATAGTAATGACCCCGAGAGCGTGTGCTCGAAAAGCCTTTTGAAGACATACACGAAATGGTCACACACATTTTACCTTTTATATATATATATAGATAGATAGATAGATAGATTTCAGTTGGCTGGTTGGTTGTTTTTATTTTACGGCATATCAATCCTTTTCGGGTTATTTAATGCCGAATCCAAAGATCTTGAAGAAAAAATTTTTAATAGAATATATTTGTTGTTTTCAAGTCGGTTTCTATTTAACCCATAGTTGGAACCCTAACAGGTACTACCACTCCGGGTTAGAGTGGACCTGGGAGCAATGGTAATTAAAGGGTGGTTCCACAGTCCCCAAAGCCCACAAGCTGGGACCTCACCACTGGATATAGTTTAAGGTCATATCCAGGACCTGATTTCAGTTGGAAGTTAATAAAAAAAAAAAAAACGTAAGGCAAACGAACGATGTTAAATGTAAAAATCTGAAAAACAAAAACAAACGTATAAAAAAAAAAAAAAAAAAAAAAAAAAAAAAGTGAAAAATGGTTTAAATAAGCCGGTTTCGATATTAAAATTAAAAATTTGGTGGGTACCCGGGTGTTTTTGGGTGTGTAGTCAGGGGTGGATAAGCGAAGAAAAAAAAAAAAAAAAAAAAAACAGAAAAACGAACATTACATGAAAAATGGCTTAAATAACACTGGTTCAATATTTAAATTGAAAATAAAAAAAGAAGACATCTCACACCACGATTCGAACCCAAAACGTTTAAATAATGAACCAACGCGCTAACCAACTGAGCTAACGCGACGTACATGAAATTTAGTCAGTTTTTCAATTATTTAAAGTAAATCAGATCATGACGTCATCTGACGTATGCGTGGAACCGGTCGTCGTCATGAGAAGACCGTTTTTATTGACCTCTCCCTCCCTGTCGATTTCGGGGTGAAAAAAAATGAACGTTTTTTACCAATTTTTCGATATTTTTCAAGCGAAGGATGGAGCTTCAATATGATACTGAGTTTGTGAATTTTTGTTCTGTCTATTGAAAGTTTTTAGCGGACACACAAACACATACATACATACACAAAGTTGGAAATTGAAGTGTGAAAAAAAAAAAAAAGTGCGATGGTTTTAACCATTGGGCCACCGCGAGATGCTAACGGAAACACGTTTGAATTTATTTAATTATTTGGATTTGGCAGGTGCATGTTTTAATGACTTAATGAGGTCAAGTTTGACTGCGGAAACGCCATTTTTATTATTATTTTACCAAGATGTTGGTGGAAGGGGGGGGGGGCCAGCTCCCCTTGTCCAAATTGAATAGCAATTGTTTGATATATGGAAAATATTTCCAAATTGATCAGAGCTGATTGCTTTCGGACATTTCTGCCAATAGACGGAAAATACTGCCAGAATTAGTGTCGCTTTTATTATAGGAAAAAGACTAATCTACATGCGGCAAGCGACAAATGTTGAATATTTATCTTCCCGAAGTCGGGCAAATTAAATAGACAGGCGAGTTCCGTTGTTAACTCTGAGATATTACGATTTACATGTGATATAAAAAGTTTTAAGTTGTGAACTGACTGACCACTCCTCTGAAAAAAACCTTTTGTAGACATACAGAAAAAGCGAACACACATACACATACATTTTCGCTTTTATATTTATAGATTAAACCATATTAAGTTTTTCAATATTTGAGATGATAGTTATTTCTATGATTTGGATTATTCATATTATTGTTTAAAGTCACCAAAATTCATACTAGAATTGTCTGCAATGAATAAAGTTCAAAGTGAAACTCTTCAGGGTGGGTGGAGGTGAAGGTTGAATCCTCACTGTGGCCGATACTAAGAATACATTTGCAAATGACTTAAAACTTCTACCCAATCATGACTGATGGAATGAGAAAATGCTACTCCTGTGGTTCCATTCAAAATTTTGTGCAGAAATTTGACAAGATACACCTAAAGAAGATTGAAGGTTATATCATCCAAAAGATTGTAAACATAACAATCAAGAGAACAATATCAAAGCTTTTTTTGTTATTTAATGCCAAAGCACAAGATGTGTATTAAGCCGTTCAGTATATAAAACATTTTCTTTTAATCTTCAGACAATCAATACTTCCTGTAAGAGTGATTTGCACAGAGTCTATAGTGAAGTAAGGATTGCATAATCTGAACAGCCCCTCTCCTGGACTGGCATTGCTTGAGTTCAGTAGCAAGGAGAAGTCCATGATGATCAGAAATAATAACTGGGATAAGCAGTCATTGGTGTCATTTCAGAGGTTTTCCTTCTAGATCTGCTATACAACCGAAGCTGGAGTCTAATCCATAGCTGGAGGCAGGGATGTATGAATTCATACTTTTCTCATAAGTGATACAGTAGCCATGCTGAGTTCACCATCTATGCATTACACTACTTTCAATTCATTTTATATAATTATCTGAATGACAGTTGCTATTTTACTCATAACTGGGAAGGAAGATTCATACATTTTGCAACATTATTAAATGTGTAAATAACCCTAAAACCACAAGGATCTGAACTTGGCATAGTCAATTCCATAATCTGTAACAGTATCCATTAGGGCAATCAACACACACACACCAATTCTAAATAAGTATTTTTGTTAATTGATTTAACTTTGATCAGATAAAATTCAACATGTTTCTTTGGAAGATGTCCATTAAGGATTTTTTTCAATGATATAAACAAAGTACCACCTTATTTGGATGAAACTGAATTTATATATGTATTATTTTTATTATTTTTTGGGAATCCTTTAAGATGAGGCTTCATAATTTATTCCAATCCTACCAAAGCAAGCCAGAGGATTAGTTTGCACATGGTGGCAACAACTATGGAAGGCAGTAATTACCAGGAATACAGTTACAAGACTCAACATTCCTATCCCATCATGGTTAATCACCTGAAGAAGGCCAGAAGATGAGTTGGCTGAAATGTGGTGAAACAACAACTATGGAGATGAGGATAACAGTCTGCAAAAAGAATGCATAAACTGAATTTAGAGATGTCTAATAAAGGTTTCTTTCTGTGCTTCATCTTGGAAAACATCTATTATTCATCAAAATTCCTTAAAAACAATATAACATTGTTTAAATTATAGCTTAATTCATATTGAAAAGAATAGTGATATATATATATATATATATATATATATATATATATATATATATATATATATAAAAACAAAACTAATGCAAATAATTTTCAATTTGAATATTTTGAGCCTGAATTTTTCCCATAAACAGAGGTGAGGGAATTAGAATAAGAATCAATTTTTGAAGACATTGAGTCATAGTTTAATTTTTTTAAACTGATGTATAATCTGCAAGGTTTGTAGAAGCTGCTTCATTTTTTTCAACCGACTCAATTTCTGATCATAAAGTTAATTATTCTCATGTTTATTGTGATCAACCGATTCACTCAAAACATTCTTTGGTAACACATTTCCATTATGAAACTTTGCAAACTACTTTTGATATGTTCAATCAATTTCAGATAAGATTTTTGTGATTCAGTATGTTTCTTAAATATTGATTACATGTTGAGTTTTAGAAGATGCAAGAGAGATAACTACAATCTCATTTTTTTTATTTATTTATTTTTTTATTACATTTTCACCCCAAACAAGGCACATTGCCACGTTGGTGTAGGGGGCTACTATCAGGGGCAACAACTACTGGGGTACTATGTAGGGATTTGGGCAGCAAGATGTTGGTTCACGTTGCACTTGAACTTCTGCACGTCAGTACAGTTGGGGAAGCAGGGACCTGGAATGGAATTCCAAAGTCTAGCGGTTCTGGGGAAGAAACTACTGGAGTAGAAAAATTTTTTACATCTAGGGATCTCTACAGTGTGGGGGTGGGATTTTGCAGCCTGTCGGGTCTGTCAAGGGTGTTCACGTCATATGGGCACAAGTGCTTGCAGTTCGTCAGAGCATTCACCATTAAAATACTTGTAGAACAAGCAGAGGGATGCAACATTTCGTCGATGGGACAGAGGCTGAAGCTTAGATGCCAGTTTTCTGGATTAGAACCCAGGCGCGGAGCAAACCCTCTCAGTGTTGACGGACCCAGTAGATCTTTCCAGATCATCCGTCTAGAAGGAAAACTATGAAACTAAACCAAAGGGGAGGGAGGCTTCTTCAGTCTTGGATGACAACCTTCCTAGAGCTGGTAACTCAAACAAATTACCAGTTTGCAAACCTAAATTGCTTAAGGAGTAGATAGGTTCTGTCTATCGCCCGGCTTCCATACTCCTTCTTTGCCTATTAGTCAGGCGCAGAGACACTATCACAGTGATTCGACAGAAACACCCAGTGGTAGATCTTGTTTCTTGTCTAGGGCAATGAACGCCGTTTCCCCACTCCCGACACACCCCACCCCTAAAACTGGGTACTTGAGAGTGCTTGAGTACCATATATGCCTGAGCAATTAGATTGGGTTGACCTTCCTCTGATGAGTTGAGGGTACCGGATTGACAGTTACTGGCTGCTGTTTCAGACTGGTAGTACAGAAACCCTAACTCTTTGGTAGCGCTTAGAGCGGCTGCTCCATCAACAGCTGTATAATATCGGGATGTTTGTAGTGCCATGTCGCGCATGGAAAGGGATCCTGCACTCATCCCCAGTGGGCTTTCCTGAGGCCACAGTCCTAGTTGAAGGAGGGTCAGCTGATGGTCTACTTGTGATGCATCTGTAATACTCTGCATAACCTCCTTTTCAGCTCCCCTTACCTAACTGAAACTCATTTAAAATGACAGGTTTTTAATATTATTCAACAAGAGAGAATAAAACAAATATATCAGTGATCAAAGAAAACAATGCAAAGAAAAATTAAATTCAAATCTGTTCAATATAAAAATTAAGATGTGGAATTAGAATATCTATAATAAATGTGAGAATATGCGTATCCATCACAGAGGGAATGCATAATAAGGTGAAAAGAATAGATTACAAAAGGAAGAGAGAGTTTTATCTTTCTTATTGATTAGTTTCATTTCAATGATTTTAATAGTGAATAGGAACTAACTTGCATAATAAAAGAGTGAAGGCAATTAGGCCTGTAAAATTTTTATGTTTTGAATACATTGTAATCTCACATAAGTCTTAACAACTGGATAGAACTTAAGAATCAAAACAAAATTTTATTCTTTATAATAATGCTCAACCTCACACTGCAAAAAAGACAAACAATCTCCTAAAAATAAACAAAATATGCGTCAACCACCATTATTTCCTGGATCTCACACCAACAGATTACCATCTTTTTAGCAGTTTTAACTATCATTTGAGTGGATTAAAACTTATTTCAAGTGAAAAAATTAAAGATGAGTTAGTTTCTCTTTCCAGTTCAAAACATTATGAATGTGGTGTTCAAAAGATTAACAGATGAAAAGAGGATTGATTATATCAGCAATTAATTTCATAATTCTTCATCTTTTTTTTTTATTGGGTTTTAAAATAAAAAGCACCTAACTTGCACTACAACTAAGTGATAACACATTTTTTGTTTCGATTTATTATAGTATTATGAGAAGACTCACCACAGAAACGTGTTTTAAGATTACAAAGATCAAGTATTAAAAAAAATGGCCCTGAAAAGTAAAAAAAAATACTTAACATAAGCATTTAATACTTTTGACATAAAGATGTACAAAAATGATTTTATTGTTGCACAATAAGGAGATTAATTTGCTATAAAAAGTGTTTGCTAAAACTTTATAACTGAAGAGATTAACAATAATCTTAACATTTGATATTTAAAGCTGAACAGCAGTTAAAATACACAAGGAAAATAATGCTCTTAATTGACAAAAATAGAAAATGCAGACTATTTCTTTTGAATTTTGAGGACATTATTGAACAGAAACTCTTTATGGTTTGACAAAACTGTTATTAATCACTTCTCAGATTTTTCTCAATCTTTTATCATGATTCTTGTTTTTCTCAGAGAAAAAAAAAAGGCATGAGATATCAAGAAAATTAACTAATATATCTGGCTTACCTAGCTGGTTGCCTTATTCTGATGTATACAAAAGCCACCAAGAGAATTGTACAGTCCTGGTACCAAAGGGCTTTGCCAGTTTTTAATTATAGGTTTAATGCAAATGTTGGCCGAGTAATAATTTAGAAAAATAAAATCAAACAACCTTAAAACCGGAAATAAATTGGTCAGCACCAACCAGTGCAGATCACAATGAAGAAGCCAAAACTATTTTAGTTGCAGATTGACAACTGACTCTCTGCTTGCATGCTCACTAAGACCCACATCTAAATGGTCACCTATCTCTATCCTGACCAAACTCAACATATTGCTTAACTTTAGTGATCTTACGGAAACCAGTATATAAATGCCATTAGTACAGTTTTGTTAATATTTATTTTAGTTCTTTATATAGGGATAAGATTCTGATAGTCCGAGAGCATAAAATTAGCTTATTAAAGAAAAACCTTATGAACAACTCGGTTCATTATATAACTGTACAAAATATTTTAGAGTTGCATAACCACAAAGCAAATTGGATGATATAAAATGCATCAAATTTATTCAAAATATAAAATCTTTAAAAAAAAAAATGTTCAAATTCTGAAAATAATTATACTATCTTTAAAATGTAACTTATGACTCTTCTCCCACCCATCAAAATAGGAATTTTATATGCATTTTGCCTTTCCACATTTACAATTGCAAGATGTGACACATGGTCATTTTTTTGTGTGGAAAGAAAGTAGTTCAGCTCCTAAAAAGGCACTCAGGGCCCGTTTGGAAAAATATGGAGAACATTCACAAGTGAGAGCACCCCAAGCAACATTCTTGCTAGCTCCCTCCTTCACAGCAGGGGTATTGTTTGGAAATGAAGGCTTCTTAATCTTTAAATTGAAACTTATAAATTAAAAGACATTGCAAAAATATAGATAGTTTTACACATTAAGAAATTGCCATGTTTCATACAGTTATGTATATTCTATTGTAAGGTTGGTACCAGAATGATAGGTGATATGAACCTATATTTCTGATCTTTATAAAAACGGCTTCCCAGATGCAATCACACTTGAGATGGGTGTATTTGCCAGACACTATGCTCTATACACAGGAGGATAAATTGAATGCCAACATACAGGTTAATCCTTGGAAAATAACCTTCAGTTCTAGTAGAATGGGAGGGGGGGGGGGTAAAATGGATAGTCCCATAATGTTCCTATTTACAATGTCTCCCCACGGGACAGAGTTAGACACCATGGTCATTTTTTTAATGTGGAGAAAAGGAACAAAAATAAAAATTGTCTCAGTCGTGAAGGATTTCTCCTCCACTGACAGAACAAGAAATGAAGTGCAGCATCTGAAGAACAGATACTACACTTTGATCTTGACCCGAAGGATAGTCCCATAATGTTACCAAGACAAAACTCCTTTCCTTTAACAACTATATGAAATCTTCCCAATCAACAATTGCCAGAGTCGATAGCAACCTTCCTAAGAATCTTTAAATTCCTAGATATCAGATTTCCTACTATGAACTTTTTTCAGACTGCTTACCTGTGGAATTCCTTCTGCTTATTGCTTCGGATTGTATCAATGTGCAAAAATTTAAAGGTAATGTGAACAAACATTTTGTTACCAAACTCCTCACCAAAGTTATCACTTGTAAATCTGACTCTAGCATAGTAGCCCCTTATCCTTCAGTGGCAATATGCCTTATACAGACTAATTTGTTAACATGCAAAAATAGCTAATAGTGATATACTTTTTCCCAAAGGACCACATTGTCCTTCCTTGCTAGCAACAACCTGAGTTGTATTCATGCAATAATTTTTTATTAAATAAAAATCTGCTAAGCAAATGAAAGATGGCAAAAATAATTTTAATATATCAACAATAATGTCAAATAGAATTTATGCTTTTAAGTATCCAAAGTAAAACAGGAAATTCTCACACGAAACCATGTTTGACTAGGAATATCACTGAAACGATATAAAACTTGTTTCTACTCATCGTTGTGACAATCCTAAAAGTCTTCCATTGACATTGCCGGCACTTGGTTCATCAGAACACTTTAAATGGTTCCAAGTTTTTAAATGGTTAGTTTGACTTTGATAACAGGAAATTGTGACAAGAACACAAGTTGTCGTACTATATTGAAGTATATTTTTTGTGTGAAAACTTATCTAATTATGTGACACACTTGAGCAAACACAATTGTTTTATGTTTATTAGTTGGACATTAATTGTGAGAAGCAAGCACAAACTGACAGAAATATTCAAGGTTAACATCGATCAGGTGATTGTCTGCTGGTCAGCTGTCACTGGGGAAGAAAGGAATTTTAAAATTATCTGCTCTGTTTAGCATATACAAATCAGAGATAAGAGCCAATTCTATGAACCTTAAAACTTTAAGAGCCTTCCTTCTCAAGAGAAGTTAAAAATAACATAATTATATACTTATTTTTTTTATACAATCAATTTAATTACTATATAGAAATCTTTATTCAATATATAAATTAGAGTTGATCTATTTCTTAAAAAAACAATGAGAGTTGTATCTGACAAAAATCGATATTAGATCCTACCTAGCCAATTTGTTCGTTTCCTTCAATCATGTTCTTTATAATAAATTGTTTTTTGCTTTAATTTAAAAAAATAAACACTTATTCCGGCTACCAAAATTTTTATAATGGAGACATTTTTCACTGCTGACCTACATAGTTGCCATTAGATCATAAAAAAAAAAAAAAAAAAAAAAAAAAACATTTTTACATGGCTCCATCTTTTTCATCATTCAGATAAACAATTACATTTGTTTACATTAAATAATCAACTATTACTACTTACATAGTAGGTAAAATGATTTGTTAGTAAAAATCTATTCAGAATGCTATTGTTATGTGAAACGAGTGGCCATTGATGTCTAATTGGTACTGTACATTTCCAAAACAATTAGAACACATTTATTCGAGGGGGGGGGGAGAATAAAATTTTAATCTTTTGTGTTTCTATTATAAATTCCTGCGTAAATTAAACAATAAAAGTTATTCATGATTAATACAAAATAAAATATTACAAATATTTACTTTCTAGTTATTTGATTTATTTAAAATGGTAATATTTTTAAATGCAAATTAGAAAAAATTGTCAGCACAAGCAGCAGCTGCAGAGAGTAAAATTGTTAATTAGTTTTACATAAAAAAAAAATACCACCAATAGTTTACTTCTTGAGGTCTCAGAACAAACATGATAAATTGAGTTTCCAATCTGTTCTTGACTTACACCTTTTTCTCTTCATTAATATTAAAACAAATAGGAACTTTTTAAATTGGGACGAATAAATTGTCTCAATCGTGAATAGTTTCTGCTAGGAATTTGACTCCAGCCTGTAGACCTAACATCCTGTGGAATGTTGCTTATTGTTAACAACCAAATCAGGTGCTTTGTTTCACAATCGAGCTGTAATTACAAGTTTAGGTTTACTATAAAAAAAAAAAAAGACCAAGAAGTTTCAGAATAGATTTTTCCTCAAGAGCAAAGCCATCATTGAGAATCTCAGGAAGAAAAGGGACACACCTACAATTGAAACGGCAGTAACTTGTAGAAAACATCAGAGTTGTCCAGGATTAAAAAAGGAACCAGATCTCTTTCTGTCTTAAGCTTATAATCATATTACCCCTAGGGTTAAAAATTTTACATCAATTCTAGAAATCAAGGTTAGGAGTGGGTTTGATGAAAGTGTTTCTGTAGCACATCCAAGTTTTCAGCATGTGTCGTTAACCATCATGAACCCATAAAAATTTTCATTTATTGATGATCATGGAATGGACGCATTATTTTATATAAAAAAAGTGAAAATGTATAATTTTGTGTAGAAAAAACAAAATAAAAAAAAAAACCTTTATATCTCAGAGTACAAAAAACAAAAACGCATGAAATTAAAATAATTTTTATGAAAATAAAGCATTAAATATTAAAATTTATATTTTTAGATATAGTTCTTATATATTATGAAAAAAAGCCTCTAAATTCTTTGTTAATAAAATTAATATAACTTATTAAAAAAATTTCTCAAACTAACAAAATTATACACACACACACACACACACGCCGCCCGGCATTACCTGGTCGTAAAATAAGCTTAAATATGATATTTTGATTAATGCAGGTTTCGTATTTATTATATTGGACCCAATATATAGTAATAATTTAAAAAGTTAAAAAAATAATGACTCATGCGTCACCACTGACAATTGAAACCAAAATGTTTAGCTTACGATTTACTTTTTCCTTTGATGTTAATGCCTGAGCGATGGAAATGTTTGCTGCAAGGTTAAAAATTAAAACATGAACCAATAGCTATTACATTATGCATGCATATTCGTAATCCCATCGTTTGATTTTCACCTGGCAAATTCCATTTCCTTAATGTTCACACTTTAGTACCAATTTTCCCCAGGTAAAACCCAAATACAAAGTTTTGCAGGGGTTCGAATACCCTATATATTAAGTTTCATGTCTGTAGACCAAAAAACAGAGTGGAGTTTGGTACGCAAAATTTTTTAAACAAATATATGCATACATAAATATATATAGAAAGAGGTTTGTGTTTACTATAAGCTTTTTACGTAAATATTACACAACTATAAATCATGGAAAATATCTGCATGAATATAATTACATGTAATAGTCATCCCAGAAGAAAACCGAAAAAAAAACTAATAGAGAATTAATTAAAATGAATGTTTAAAAGAATATGCAAATTAGCTAGATCTTTTGCTAGTGAATGCAATTCCACGGCTCATATATAACAAAGTTGTATTTTCTTTTTAAATAAATAGAAAAAAGGCTTTTTAATAATTTTGTCAATACATAAAAAAAAAAAAAAAAAAATTTGTAGGAGTATGGATTATATATTTTGAAAGTACATTAACTTGAATATTAAAAAATCGCAAAACAGCTTGCCCCTTCACTATCTGTAGAGGTCATCACTTGTGAACACAATGCCTCCTTTAACTAATTAAGCCAACCAAACCGTTATGCTTATCGTTTATCTTTAATTGTGCTCGATGCAATGTTTCGCTTGCTTTGAAGATTTCTTTTTCAGAGGTGATTGTTGGCTGAAAAAAAAAAAAAAAAAAAAAAGACTCCCAACTTAATTATCTCATCCCAAAGAGAACCCATCTCAAATTCTTGCAAATTCTTCTGACGCCATACTTTAATTAAAAGTAGGGAATAGGCTATAATCAAAATGACTTTAGAAACTGTTTAAAAAAAAGCATGACCAAGACTCATGCAAAAACAAATTGTCAAAGCCTTTTATGAATATGGATTTGATTAATTTTCCTAAATTGTTGCCTTTTCGAACAAATCTATTATATATATAACAAATCTATTATATATAAAAAAAAAAGCTATAACACTGAATGCATACGTTCAGCTAGAAGTCAGAAACTACAAACAAAAATGTACAAACCTTACACCATCAGATTTAGTGTGACCCGAGTTGATTATCATGCATATTAAAATATTTATAAGCACTGCAATATTCATTCCCAAATTAAGAGCAAAAAAATTGTTAATTATTTCAGAAACACTAAAACTGGGTCAAACAGAAGTCAGTTTTTTTTTGTTCTTTCTATTGTAGTGATGAACTTGTGTATGAGAGAATGTGTGTATGCGTGTGAGTGAGAATGTGTGTATGCGTGTGAGTGAGAGGCAGAGACAAGTTTTAAAAGATTTCTTTCTAAACCCTTCTATTATGCTTCCAGATAATGCCAGGTAGCTTTGATTAGAAATTAATGTCATTTTATTGCAAGAACACACACGTGTATGCAATTATTTTCAGAAGCATAAAAATGCTATGAAATGTAAATTCAGTCGAGTTACTACATGTGTTAGAGTTAATAGGATCTTTTTTTATTGTTTTTTATTTTTATTTTTTTTATTTTTTTAATCAAAATAGTCTCTTATTGTCCAGAAATCCTGAACAAAATAAATTCAACGGGTTTTCAATTTCAAATATTTTCTCATAGCATTTTAAAAATGACACATAAAAAACAACACTTCAGTATAACAATGTTTGGTAACATTAAGGATATTTTTCTTTTTAAACATTAATTAAAATCAAAGTCAAAATTTAAATAATATTTAATAGAAATCGTCAAGTTTTCATATGAAAATCTCCATACCTATAAAGTTGCACTATTTCCTGTTCTGGCAGTGAAACTAAAATGCTGATGGACGAACAAAAATTTTTTAATATATTGGTGCACATTTATTAATTATGTCACTAGAGAATTGAATTTATTTTTAGGTACATGCAATTTAATGGTGAAAACTGATAGAGACCATGGTTATGAGAGCTGGCTTATAATTTTTTAATAAGTGTTAGATTACTTTTTAATTGCGTTTCAAAGATTAAGGCATAAAGCTAATCTCTAAAAGGAAAATTTATTTTTACACCTGAAAAAAGAAGTAAAGCATGCATGGCACCCTGTAAGCGCACAGTGAACGAGGCATAAAAAAAAAAGACTAAGTTCAGCATTGCCCCCCCACCATTTAGTCCCAAAAGTTCCCAGGGGACATCAAATCTAGGTGAAAATGAACAAACAGTGCAATTTTAGGCCTTAACATATATAAATTTAGAGTTCTGCACCATGCAAAAAAAAGAAACAACTAAGTTACTGACCCCCCCCATTTAGCTCCAAAAGTCCCCAAGGCCTAAAATATTTAAATTTGAGTTCAGCACCATGCAAAACTGCTAAATAGACATACACAGAACATTTAGGACAATATAGTAAAATAGTTACAAAAATGGAGTGTTTTTATTAGCCCTAAAAGAGCCCCTGGGGCAGGGTACACCCAAGAGTTATCGTGAAGCATAGACAAACAAAATTATAGACATCAGTTAGTTACAACTTTTTAGAAAGTTTTATAAAAATCCAAGACATCAATTTTTTTTTTTTAATAAGCACAAAAATGTCAATATTAATCATTTTAACCCGAAAGGCAACCAGAGTTTTCCTGAAAAATTTGTTGTGTTATTTTACTCATATCATGTTTAATGTTTGTGCAAAATTTTAAAAAATCCAAGGCGTAGTTATTGAGAAAAGTGCGGACAAATGAACAGACAAGGGTGAATTTACAGGTACACCCTCCTTTTGGCGGGGGACAAAAAGTTATGAAAATGTTTTCACAGCAGCTACAAAAACTAAAAGATTCAGCAAAATTTGAAAGTTCAATAAATTAATTTTAAAAACCCTTTGAAAGATAAATATTTTTCTTCAACTATTTTAAAGATAATTAGTAAACTCTTGAGATACTGAATAAAAAAAAAAAAAAAAAAAAAAAAACACTTTATTTTTACTAAAAAAATGCTTAAATATCTCCATAAAGTAAAAGTTCAGTAACAGAAATCAACCTTTGTTCCCTTAAAACAAGGCGACATGCGGAATCTATGAAAACCCAAAATGTCAAATTCAATTTTATCTTTTAATTTATAGAGAAATTGAAACATTATATCTTAATTTCTGTATTTTTGAAGATAAAAAAAAATATTAATTTTAGTACTTCTATTTTATTTTAATTAAAAAATGCTTATTTAATGAATATATTTTAATGCATACAATTAAAATCTTAATTTTTATTTTAAAAAAGTTTTAAATTCGGGGGTCAGTTTTAACAATAACAGTATTATTAGGTAAAAATTTCCAAATTCAGTAATAGTCTGAAAATATTGAAGTCTGTCAATATTTTTCCTTGGAAGATGAACTAAAGCGTTTGTAAAATGCCTACAGCAACAATTTTATTTTTTAATGTGACTATCTATTCTTAAACTTGTAGTGATAAATTAATCCTTTTTAAATAAAAGTAGCCGTGCATTTTAAGTGTGAAAAAACAGTAAATTAAAATCAGTGATTACACTAAAAATGTATTCATTGAAAAAAATAAACTAAAACAATTAAATAGAATAGGGCAGATAGGATGCAAATACTGTCTGCCTTTTGCTTGCTTTTTCTTTTTTTTAAAAAACAATGTTACCCATCTGTACTTCTTCAAATTAATTGGTAGTAGAAATAATCACATTTTTTAAAATTAGTTTTTGCTTAGTGATAGTTTTCAAATTTTTTCAAAATTATAGAAAAAGATTTACACTGTTTATATATTCATGCATACAAGGATTACATTTTAAATTCTTGTGAGTATTGTTATTATTGAAATCAGATAAATATTTTTTTGCAATTATATTAGTTTTTGGTGAAAATATTAAATAATGTATAATTCAATAATATCGTTAGTTGGAAAATTTAATTTTTCTTCAAGTTATATTTCATAAATAGACTTTAAGCTTTTTTTTTCCTAATTTTCTTGAAATATAAAAAAATTAAAATCTGATGCTTTATTTTCATAAAAATAAATTTATACAGGTTATAGTACTTAATTAAAACTATGGCTTTAGTAAAGGTGTTTGCTAATTAAATATTATCATAACTTTTGTGCCTTGTGATTGTTAATAAAAACTGGAAATTTCAAAATTAGTTGATTTCCTGAATTTCGGTGATTTTTTAAGTGAAGGGAGAAGTCAGAATGTTTATATTTTAAGGATTGGCCATTCATTTTGCACGCACCTATTATTTTTGTACTCAATATTTTAGAATGAGGGAGTATTTTTCCTATAGAGATTTAACATGAAATAATCATTTCTTGATATCACCAATTTTCAGAATTGTTTTGTAGAATAAAAAGTATAACCAATTTTTTTTTTTTTGCACTTTTTCATTTATCTTAAATTTCAAAAATTCCAAATTACTTGTACAGAACATTAAGTTATAATTTGTACTTTTGGTTCAACGATTTTTATAAAGTAATGAACGCACTAAACATTAAAACAATTTATTTTTTGAAATGCTCATCCTCTGAAAATATGCACTACAGTCTAGCCTTGTACCTCTTTTATTCGAGTATCGACAGAAAGGATATCTGAATTTACTCAAACTGTACTACATCAAAAAAACTATCAAACAAACGCAGCTCACTAACATCTCCAACTGACTTGGGTGCTTGTTAAGATAGACTCGACAGATTGATTTTGTTTTTATATGCTGTTTTAAGCAAAAACAATATGTGCTTAAATTGTCATGTCAAAAATAGTAATATATCCAAAAAAAATGAAAATTCATTGCATAAAACTGCTATTGCGTTTTTAGTTAAAAAGGCTCGCTATAAGGCTAAAATGTTGGTCACCATTAAAATGTAATCTAAAATTTCCGTTCAGAGTTATGTCTCTTATGTATGAATCTTCACCATCTACTTTATAATCTGAAAGAAAAATACAATTTTACCTAATTGTCCATAAAAATTACTTATAAGTATTAATAACTTTCTACGCAACAAATTTTCGTAATTTTTTAATATATTACTATTTTCGACATATGTAATATTGTTTTTACTTAAAACATTAAAAAACGATCTGTCGACTATCTTAAGTATCCTGACTTATATATAGCCTCTTCGATTGATGCTATTTAAAAAAAAAAAAAAAAAGGTAATTACAAAGAACTTATGTAATACCCCAACCCAAATACGGTTCAAACAAAGAAAATCACTTCTGCGTCAAATCCACCAAAAATGACCATCAAGGACAACCTGAATTTTTGTGTCTTGACGAATATTAAGTATTCATTTAGTAATACCATATGATTTAATTTTCATGAGAAGACCTTCATGCCGGACCATGTCAAAGGCTTTAGATATATCAAGAGCTACTGCCCAAGCTTCCCCTGCCTTTATCTAGTGCATGATATATATGTTCAAAGATAACCGTTAGGATATCTACAGCAGAATGAGCTTACCTAAATTCAAACTGTTATTCTACAAATTGGTAGACTAGCATTTGATTAATTAATGCCTCTAAGATTTTAATGAAGAGCAGAAGGAAACTAATGAGACAATTGCATGGGTCAGTTCTTTCACCAGAATTCTTGTATACTGGTACCGCAGAAACAATTTTGCAGCTATCAGAGAAGCAAGATTCATTAATGCATTTGTTATAGAATTGGTTGGTTGTTTTACAGCATATCAACCCTTTTCAGGTTATTTAATGCCAAATCCATTGATTTTGAAGAAAATTTTTTTAATAGAGTATATTTGTTTTTTTCAAATCGGTTTCTATTTAACTCATAGTCGAGACCCTAACAGGTACTACCACTCCAGGTCATATATATATATATTTATTTATTAGTGGGCTGGTAAGGCCATAGGGAAGACAACCAAGCAAGAAAACTTAGCAAAATTCATCTCAAAGCAGCAAAACTAAAAGCTGACTTACCCGGACATGATCTACACAAATGTCGGCAAATTTGGGCATATTTTATTGGTTTGAAAATATAGGCCATTTTTTTTTTTTTACCAATTGTCATAAAATTTTAGCTATAGAATGGTACTATAATCTTCAGAAAGCCTGCAAATTTTCATGTACTTTCATCTCATAGAACCAAAGGTATGAGCATTTTAATATTCAATTTAGCTAAGAGTAATATATATATATATATATATATATATATTAGCAAATATGGTATAATGAAATTGTGGGGTCTGCGTTCGCGCCTGGTCTCCATGGAATGGAAATCGACACAAACTTTAATAAAAACTTTTCATATCTACCTGCATAAGTATACTTTGATAATTATGTTTCAGTTTGAAGAAATATGGTATGATAAAATTATGGGGTGTTCGTTCGTGCCTGACCTCCATAGAATGGAAATATGTCACAAAGTTTAACAAGGTTTTTTAATATAGATCCACAGAATATTGTGATAAGTGTTTCAGTGTGAACAGGTATGGTATAATAAATTATGGGGTTTATCTATTTTATTTTTACTTTCATCATATTTTGCTTTGGTTTTGATATCCCCAAATTCGAAGCTATCTCTTTACAACCCTCATAACTTTTCATAACCTATCATACTTTAATAAATTAGAGTCCATTTTCTGTAGGCTGTTTTTGAACCCAGTCAATGACGGGTACTTTTGCTAATATACACACACACAACCTTTTTTGGTAATTTTATAAGTTCCAAATCTTAGTGACTATTGATCAAAATTTTACAAATGAAGGCTAGTTGGAAAGAGCATATTGTGTAGTGGGCTATATGACATTTGCCCTTAAGGTTGCACATGAAGGGGATCATCCAAAGCCTTTTTTTGCCACTTTTTTTACAGCCATAATATGTTTCAATCATAGTCATTTGTTTTCATAGTTTTGCATATGAATTACAAAATAGCAGATATTTTCCCAAAACCTCTAACCTTGATGGAAATAGGGTACATTAGTTCATTTTTGCTAGATTTTTTAAACATGGGTGTGTTTACGGCTTCAAAATGATCACTAGAAAGGAATATTGTTTAAAAGGTGTCTCATGCAAACACGATTTCAATCTCGCATTTTCATTATTTTCTTATGCTGTAAAATTAAAAAAAAAATATTAGTAGTTTATTTGAAACTTCTTTTAAATGATACAAAAGTTATATTAAAGTTACATGGGGGGGGGGGTAAATCTGTGGCATGCGTTGGGAGGTACCTATTGGGCTTCCATAGAAACTTTACACGTCGTTTCATTGCTTGTTTGGATTGAGCGAATGATGCTGGTTTCGATTTTTGGAAATAATTAGGCATTTTTTTTTTTTTAGTATAGCTAAGAAGGTGTTTTATTTATTTTTTTTTTTTGGTTCAGTATCTCAAGATTTTAATTATCTTTGAAATAGTCCCAGAAAACTAATTTATCTTTCAAAGGGATTTTTACAATTAATTTAACTTTCAAATTTAGCTGCATTTTCGAATTTACGTAGCCGCCGTAAAAACATTTTTCATTTTAACTTTTTTTTTGTTTTTTTTTTGTTTTTTTTTTCATGTGTAATAATACACTTTTTTATTTAAGAGATGAACTTTCGGCTTTAATCTTTCAAACAATCAAAATATAATCGGAAACATAAAAAAATATAAGCCGGCTTTAATAACCACGGGCCCTATCAGTTTTCACCATTAAGTTGCAATTGCACGTACCCACACACACGCACACACAAATATTAGCTGTATTTGCCCAGCCTTGAAAATATTTTTTTGTTTTTCTTTTATACACACAAAATAAATAAAAACAAAGAAAAAATAATCATACCAAATGAGAATCAGGCTCCTTCAGTCTTGAACTATGGATATCCACGAAGGGAAGGGGTGCCTGCGCGTGAAATTTTTGTGACAGGAGGTGCGCAATCTCCAACTCTCCTGAGACAACATTGTTAAATACCAGTGGCAAGTGAAGTACAGGACGACTGGAAACGAATGCCGAGATAAGCGGAGGAGGAGAGCGCCTAGAATTCCCAAATGGTCACCCATCTGGTACTAACCAGGCTCAACGTTGCTTAATGTTGATCTGACGAGAACCGGGGTGTCAACGCGATTATGCCGTATGATCGTATGAGAAAACGAGTCTAAACGTTTCTTAGACAGTTGTAAAAACGACAAATGATTTTAATATTGAAAAACTCGTTTTTGTTTAATTATATTTTATCAAAAGAGAATCTATTCAGTTTCTTTACACTGAATTATATTTCAATAATTTTACGAACATAACCGATAATTGCCCATAGTGACCCCGGATGAAATGGTGTCACTGTCCTTAAATTCTGTGAAAAACATTTAACTCTTTGTCAACATTCATTTTTAAAACATTGGAGGGGGGGGGGATCTTCGCACCCATGTGTGAACTTAAAATGAGAAGCAGCTCAGCAGCTGTGACAATGGGGAGGGGGTGAATTAATGAAACAAAAACAATTCAATTTTCAAGATTTCAACATGTAAACAAAAAAATTTAATGGATTTTTTCAGGTTAAAACTTGTCGAAAGCGTTCTGTTTTCGGATGATTTTAAAAATGGAAATTTAAATTTCGTTACGTTTTTAACCTTTTTTCATTGCGCATGTGCCAACAAAATAGAAAATAATCGATAAAATAATAAATTTACAAAAATGTATAGCACGAGTCACGACCACCGATATGTGCACAATCAAATTTTTTACACTAATTTGGAAGCAAGAAGATTTCGTCAATGTGGCCTAATTATCTCACTGAAGACTGATCTGTAAAGAGTTGCTTTTTCGGAATAACCCCCCCCCCAACCTCTCCATGTTAAGAACGGCTTTAGGAATAAACACCCTTGCAGGTAAGTCTGCAGTGGGACAACCAGGCCACATTGATTGACCGAAGATTTAAGGAGGTTTCTAATAGAACATGGTGTTGCCCAAAACGGTTAACATGTACGAAGTGCCTGCCTAACACCGTGTGAAAAGTCGAGTGTGCCGCTACGCAAACTGTGTTCATTGTGTTACCAACGAAAAAAAAAAAAAAAAAAAAAATGCTGTTTTGGTATGAGTGAGAGAATGGGGACATTTTGATAAATCTAAACTTCCTTACTGGAAACTTATATTGTTAAGCATTTAAGTAAAACTTGGTACCAGAGCAATAATAATAAAGAAACGGAACGAAACTAAAACTTTCATTCCCTTTTTAAAACAACCCCAAAACAGAACGCTTTCGATAAGTTTTACCTTTTTCAGTATAGACAACAAAACGAAAAGTGATTAAACAAAAAAAATTGTTCTCAAAGGCAATATAAGTTACTCTTCTACCTACATGGATAAGTTTTTTTTTGTTTTTTTTTTATGTGTTAACTTATTTTAAAGAGTTTATCTCCTTGGAAATACAAGTCGTGTCGAGTCAAGTTAGAACAAGAAAAATGGAGATCAGGTGTCTCGATAATGGCTAAAAAATTAAAAATGTGCAAACTGAATCTACTTGTTTTTGTACTCATTCAGAGTAAGGACCGTAATAACTTTAGAAACCCATTCTTAACGAAGGAGGGGGGGCATTAAAAAAAAAAAACTCTTCAGTACTTTTACCTAATAAAAGATACTGTAAAAATTTAATTTAACTTTATAAACCTATCTAAAATAGCACACATAGGTTGTTTTTGTGTATTAAATCAATATTTCTAAATACATAATAAAAATGTTTGATGTTAGAATCAGCTGTACTTAACCGGCGTTGCCCGGAGGGGGTGGAGTCTTAATTTTTTTTGTTTTGGCTTTTGTACCAATGTTTTTTTAATCGGACTTTGAAAGTTAAGTTAATTGAACCAAATTATTACAAAACAATTTTGTTATTGCAATATTATTTTAATCTTTATAAAATTGTCCGCATCTTATAATACATGAGGATTTTCTAAGAATTCTGGTACTTCTACAGAATTTGAACTGATTTTTTTTTTTTTTAAGTAACGAGCTAATAATCCCTAACCTGTTTTTGTTTGGCAAAAAAGTCGGTTTGGTTTGGTTCAAATTCTGTAAAAGTCCAGGATTTTTAAACCAGAAGTTTCTATTTTCCAATTCAAATGCTCCAAAATCCCTTTAAAATTCTTAACTTTTCCAACTGTGAAATGAAAAAAAAAAAAAAAAAAGTGACCGACTTTTTTTTGCGAAGAAACCGAAATGCATTCTGATGAGTTAATTTCGTAATTGCTTTAAATGGAATTTTAAGAATTTCCGTTCTAATATTTTACGCTATTGCATTTTTATTTCAATAAATATTCGATTAAAGTAAGAAAAAAAAAATCTAAGTCATGAAGAGGCCACCAGATTAGACACGAAAAGTGGTCACGCATTTTTTTATTTTTAAGATTGTAAACTTATAGTGACTATAATAGAATCAATTTACAATTATAAACATTTTAAAGGATACAAAAAGGAAATAATTAAAAAATAACGTTATTTTTGTTAATTGGATTTTTTTTTAATGGGAGAATATTTTTACGTTTTTTTATTGTATATTTGTCGAAGTAAAGGTTTTTTTTTCTTTTTTTATACAAGAGCTTCTTAGTCAATTACTTTTTTTTTTTTATTCTTAACAATGTAAGTAAACATTAATACTGGATTGTTTTAATGAGGAGCTCAAGAACACAAATAATACCTTACCGGCTCAATAAATTGCATAAAATAAGAAATTTCATAATGAAATGCAACATCAAGTATTTGTCATCTTATATATATATATATATATATATATATATATATATATATATATGTACACCTTTTTTATGTCTGTTCAGGACTTACTTGATTTGGAGTTAACATTTTAAACTTTAGTATTGAAAGTAGCCTAGCCTTCAACAGGCAATCGGTCTTGCTATTTTTACATTTCAACACAGAAGTAATCGACTTTTCTCCGTAAAAACCTCACCATTTCTGTAGGAAGACGCTAAAAAGTAAAGTAGTCGTTTGAACATCCTTATTTCGTGTACACATCAATGTCCACAAAGTGGGGGATCAATTTCAAGTAGAAATTACGTAACAAATAAAACCCCCACTTTGTGATCACCTTGTCGAATGACCAACACGCATTAAAAAGATTGACCAATACTGCTTTTCTTTAGGGCTAAAAATTCGAAATAAAGAACCAACGTTGACAAAGAAATACCAATAGCAAATTTACTCACAGATTTCAGCTAAATATCTGTTCGTTTCCAGTTTTTTTTTTGTTAGCCTCACAGCAGGAAATAACTATCATACGACTCTCCTCTCCAAAAAATGGCGACGACAGCTTCCTGTTTGGCTGGTTTGTTGATAACGGGAGGTAAACGGAACGGCAACTCTTGAACATAGGAAGAAAAAAAAGAAAAAAAAAAAAAAAAAAAAAAAATTTTTTAAGTAATTTTCTTCTTTTTTTTTTTTTTTTTTCAAAATATATCGAGTAAGCTATAATTTTTAATTTTTTCTTAAAATTTAAGTTTAAATTTTTGATAGATTTTTATTTTACCATTTTGTTTTTTGTTTTTGTTGTAATTTTGTTTTGTTTTGTAAAGGAGGGATGGTGAATGTTTGACGGAATAGCGGGCGCAACAAAAATGGTGCTTCCATTCTTGTAGATATTTCTGATACCAAAACCTCTAAAAACCGTTAAAAGGTAAGATTTTGATTGGTTTCTGTCGTCTTACAGATCCTAATGAACACATTACTAAACACTACTTTTCAGTAATGTAAATTAAGACCCTTGGAATTATTTTGATGTCGTTTGTTGACCGGGTGTATATGACTTCCTTGTTTTTCGCATTATTGCCAAACAACAACATGTCCTTATTCTTAGATGTACGATTATCTCTTACTCATTTTGTTTTCTGCTTTAGATGTTATTTCTGCAATTGACACCTGTTGTGAAGTTTTGCATTTAGTTTTGACTAAGCTGACACTGACAGTCCCGTTGTTCTCGTGCAGAAATAATGCCGATTTGAGCAGAAATTAGGAAGTCACTTCTGATTTGAATATCGTTTTCATTTTCATTTTTCTCGATCTTGTATACGTTTTCAACATCTGAAATTTTCTTTTTAAAAAACGTTATTTTATACGATTATTCGATTTGTGATTTAAAAATAAGGTGCTAATGCAGTAATGCACTTACTGATCCGCGCTATTTTTTAAATCGTATTTCCAAATTTAATTAAAGTTTTATGGGTACTCATGCAGAGAGTGATCCGTGCTGAAATAATAACGTTATTATTTAAAAAGCCATTCTTAACATGGGGAGGGGAAGGTGTGTTGTACCTATTCTGTACTTTAACCTTACAATTGAATTTAAAAAAAACATATAAAACTTCAATTAAACGTGGAAATACGATTTAAAAAAATAGCGCGGCGGATCACTCTCTGCATTAGCACCGTTTTATATGTTTTTTTTTTTGTTTTTTTTATTCAATTGTAAGGTTAAAGTACAGAATAGGTGCAAAGCACCCTCCCCTCCTCATGTCAAGAATGACTTTTTAAATAATAACGTTATTATTTCAGCACGGATCAATAAGTGCATGCATGAGTACCAAAAATAACCAAGACAATATTTACCCTCCCCTCTCATATATATATATATATATATATATATATATATATATATTTTTGGGGAGCCTGGCCTCCACACACATACACATTAAAAACCAAACTCATACAAATGGTCACCCATCTGGTACTGGCCAGCCTCAGCGTTAATAATACATTGAAATTTTCGTCACTGAAAAATAATTTTTTTTTTGGCCTGTTTGGTTTTCCATAGTTTGCTTTTTATTAAGCACAAACGTAAACATTGTCTAGATCGACTTGAAGTAACTGGTTGCCTATATGAATAAGTGGAATTATTTGAAATCCAATATTTTTGCATATTCTCATAGAAAATCACCCTAAATCTTAGTTAGACAACAAATAAATAAATTATTTCAAAAACCTTTCTTTTTTTTTTTTTAAATATTTATGTACGTTTTTTGTGCAAGACAAAAAATGTCAATTAACTTTTGGGGAAAATTTAACATTTAAAATTTAATTAAAAATAGTAGAAAAAGTTTTACATTATTCTGTTTTCTATATGATAAAATGCAGGGTTTTCTTTTTGGAAAAAAAAAGTTACTCAGAAATAATGGATTTTAATAAATGTAATTTCGTTTTAAAAAAACAACAACAACTTGATTTTTCGGCCATTTTTGGCGGTGTCTAATATATACGTAAAGTATAAGTGATAAAAAGTGTTCAATACGGTAGTAGAGCTGAATATTTGGTTTTGTTTTTATTTTACAACCTCAATCATTACAATCGTTTCTGCAGACAAGGAATTCCCTGTCTGTTTCTTCGTGTGTGTGTGTGTGTGTGTGTGTGTGTGTGTGCACTCCAGGTTAAAAATGTATTCGTAGAATAAAATTCAAAGAATAAGAGCAAATATAATTTACAGACAAGTTACACACTGGCATGACAATGTTTCAATTTGTATTTAGTTCATTAAGCCCCTATTTGTTTTCTTAATACTTATGCATTAATGTTACCGTGCTGAAATAATAACGTTATTATTTTGAAAGCCATTCTTAACATGGGGAAGGGAGAGTGTTTTGTAACTATTCTGTATTTTCACCTAACAATTTAATTTAAAAACAAAAGATATCGTGAACTTTGAACTTAATTTGAAAATACTATATAAGAAATAGCTCGGTAACATAAGTGCATAAGCACCGTTTTCTGAAGTAATGTAATTAAATGATTTTTGGAATATATTTTAATTTCGTCACAAGTAAAGTACGCACATCATAGAGATTTTTTTTTAATATAGGGGAAGTTCTAGACAAGAATCTGTGATTTTATATCTGGTATGTGCGTGTTTTTAGGGGGAAGAGGAGGAGACAAGAACCCTAAGTTTATTCCCCCCCCCCCAAAGAACAGCCGCAAGGAGGGTTAGTGGTTTTGGCCACCCTGACTTTGTGTTATTGGTAAGGTTTCTTATTTTTATTTAATTCTTTCTCGTCTAAAGTCACCTGATTGGAGAGTGAAGTGATTATATAAAATTACCTTTGTTTATTTGTTCACGAACTCCTATTTGTGGGGGGGGGGGGATGAATACGTATATTTAATTCAGACCTGACACAATATCATGGGAGTCTACATTCGTGCTTGAGTGCTTACTGCTTGGCATACATAAAAAGGAAATACGTTTTATTTTAATTTATCTATAAATTGGAAATTATATTTTTAAAACTGCTTCTTCTACACAATGCGAACCAAATTAAACATACTTTTTACCGAACTAAACCGTGCTTCGTATTGTGATCATAATGACTGCAAATGGTGGGAATTCGGGAGGGGGTGGTTAGAGCAGGTGCACTGTGCAGTGCAGTCAGTGCACCGCACAGAGCCTGTGCACTGACTGCACAGGTGTCGTATTTGATTACTGGGAAACGCCGAGTATGCCTCGAAGATGTTTACCAAGATTTATTTCAATTAATATAATCTTGTTTGCAGTTCCTCCTATTCAGTGCTGACTGGCTGACTGAGTGCTCGGGCCCCACCCCTAAAAATTTAATTTATAAATTAAAAGCAAAAAGAATATAATCCCGACCAACACCGAGTTTTCTTGCTATAAACGAAAGAAAACAAGGAGACACATAAAATGTTTCTAAATTTAAAAACAAAAAAAAACTGTATATTTTATTTGTTTCATTCGCAAATCTATGACTAGAATAATAATTGTTTACTTGTTTTGCAACTCGTGATTTTCTGGTTTTTGCGTATTTTTCTCTTTTTATGAGATAATTTGCTTTCGCAAGAATATATAATTTAGATAAAACACGTAATAAGTCGTAACATGTAATATAAAGTAACGTCATTAAATTTGTTAATTTTATTGACGTTGTCTTGGATTTTTTTGTTTTTACTTTCATTTTATTTGTTTGTTTTTAACCAAATTTGTATGCTCGTACAAATTAGTGATATTTTAAACCAACGCATTTCAGGTGAAAACAATATTACGTACTTAGATATGCTAGATGTATATAAAAAAAAAATACAATTACGTTGACATTTTGTGTTTAAAAATGGCGGAATTACAATTATATAGTCAATGACCGATTGCAGTTACCTCCCGTGGATCTTTTTTTGGTTAGAACACTAACTCAATACAATTTATTTTTACTTGTAATTATTTTTTATTGGGTCATTTTCTCTCCCCATATATATTTTTTAATCTATAACCATTTTCATATTACACGTAAGTACGTAAATGTTTTCGCCTGCAATGCGTTGGTTTAAAACCTCACTAACATCCGATTTTTAAAGTTAATGATAATAATTATAATAATTAACTTTATGTCAATATTAATTGAACCAAATCGTTATAGAACCATAATAATTTTGTTTGTGAGAAATAAGTGATTACCCAATTTTGGTGACATAGTCATACAACAAATGATATTGTTATAGATTAACACCCTCTCAGAGATTCTACTTTCTTTTAGAAGATTACGTATGAACTGAACATCCTGAAAAATTTGGAGAAAAAACATGCATCAAAAAAAAAAAAAAAAAAAATGAAAATGGGCGGTCAATTTCGTATATAAACTTAACGTAATAATCGCGCATTTCCAGGCGATGCTGACGTTTTAGGGCAGTTAACCACTTTTTATGGAAGATACGTTCTGTGTGTGTGTGTGTGTGTGTGTTTTAGGGAGATAGGTTGTCACTCGAACTTTGGGTTAGTGGTATAACAATTGTAAACTGCTTTCCGAAAGGGAGGGGGTACGTTTAATTTATATGCAAAAGTGATCCTTAACTTTAAATTCGAAGATATATTTTTCTTCTTTTCGACAAGTTCTTCAGTGTCTTCATAAAAGAAAAAAGCCAAATCTCATTGAGGAGGGTATAGCGGAGAGTGTTATAACGCAACAAATGGTTAAGTTAAGTAAAAGCAAATAATTGAACATAAAAAAAAACACTTTCTTTTTTTTTTTTTACGTTCAATAAATGTGAATACGTTAATGAATTGCTGTAACTTAAAACACGATTGTGATATAAACTCGATTTTTTTTTTTACTTTTGCTTCCATTTCAAAAAATGATTTACTTCCGATGTAAATTAATAAACAATGGCCAAAGTAAAACTGACTGACTCGCGCTTTGCAACTCGTGATTTAAGTAGTCGTATTATTTCTTTCATTCTTTTGCTAATTTCGATTTATAAATCAACTGATCGATATCACCTCCAGTTTTATTTAGTTTTAAATGTTGATGTTATTGTATTCCAAACTAATTGTATCTACCCGACGCTGCCCGGGATTTTTTTTTACTTTCATTTTTCTTTTGTTCACTATTCATCATTAGCTTCTCCCCTTGTGTTTTATTTAATTTATTAAAAAAAAATGGTGTTCTTATTCAGAATTAAAGCTATTTTTTTTTTTTTAAATACAGAAAATCTTTGATGTACGTACGACGCATATTTTTGACGCGCGTGCGTAAAAAATGTGCACGCACTGCACGCTTGCGCGTAAAGAGTGGCCAGTACCTATTTACTATGCCTCCCCACGGGACAGAGTTAGACACCAGGGTCGTTTTTTAACGTGGAGAAAAGGTACAAAAATAAAAATTGTCTCAGTCGTGAAGGATTTCTCCTCCACCGAAAGAGAACAAGAAATAGAAGTGCAGCAACATCTGAAGAACAGATACTACACTTTGATCTTGTCCCGAAGGCCAAGAGAGTATGTGAGTGGCCAGTAAGTACTTGTAACATAAGGAATTATATTGCTTAATATCCGAAAAACTACTTTTTTGCGAAAAATTTAAATGCGATATTCGTTTTCAGCATACCCGAAAACCTTTAAAATTCGTCATTTTAAAGGTGATTGTAAAGGTGGAAAGCAAGTAAAAAATTTATCGAAATTCCAAAAATTATTTAAATTGATTAGGTAGTTTTATTTTTATAAAGAAAATCATTTTAAGGGATTAATGTGAAACTCTTAGCATTACAAGACTGATCTCGCAAGTTTGAATTATTGTGCTCTTGTTTTTTTTTTGTTTTTTTTTTTTTGTTTTTTTTTTTTAAGATGGCGACGCGAGATGGTCTCTTTTTGCTTATTCATAAATCTTAATTTTATTTAAAAAAAAACTACTTGATCAATTTACATAATGTTTGGAATATGACATCTTTGTTCCATGATACATCATAAAGATTCTTTTGTATTTTCTTTTTTTTTTTTTTTTTTTTTTTTTTAAGTTTAATTCTAAATAAGAACCGAAAATATTTACAGTTTTAGAAAAGTAATTTCTTTTAACATGGTAGTCACCACTTATCAAGGCCCGGAGATCACTCGGGGATAAGGGTTATTGCGTGTACAGTAATCAATAGGATAATATTGTAGTAATCATTAGTAATGGAGATTTGATAAAGTGTCTTACGTAAGGGGTCGGTTTATTAGGAATTTGTTTATGTTGGACTTGAAGACATCCAAGTTATAGTCAGGTGGGAAGCAGGCAAACGTCAGAGAGTTCCACAGGTCTGCACTTCTAATAAAGAAGCTTTGTTCATGGAATCTACGTTTTGATTTAGGCACAGATAAAGAGTGGGGAAAATTATTGACAGTGGTTTCAGCTAGATGGGTGTTTTTTGTGAAAGATTGGTGAGGGGGGACCAGAGATTGGAGCTCGGACGAGCACTTACCATGGAAATAATGATAAAACAAAGACAGGCTCGCAATGTCTTTTCTGTGGGAGAAATGTTGCAGGGAAGAGAAAAGAGCATCCCCCACTAAGCTACAAAGTCTATTTTGTACTCTGTCGAGGCAGGATAAGCTGTTTTTAGCAGCTCCTGCCCAGATGTGGCAGCAGTACTCCATCCTTAGATGTACTTGGCTTTTATATAGATAGAGAATTGCATCAGCAGTGAGATATCTTCTGGAGCAATAGAAGGATCCCACCATTTTTCTAGCGACCTTGGCAACGGATTTGATGTACGTGTTCCATTTCAGATCAGGAGTAAAGGTCAATCCCAGAAGCTTGTCAAAACATGGAGCCTCCCCAAGACGAGAGCCATCCATTTTAATTGATGCCATTCAACAAAGAAATATGCTAAAAGTCGATTGTGCAATAAAATCGATTAAATGTTTTACGAAATGTTGAAATTTAAATCCCATAACTACTTTGAATTTTTTCTTATTTTTTGGACTCTATCATTTCTTTGTAGCAATCTTTTTTTTCCATAGGATTTTGAAACTTAAATTTATTCATTATATTTTTCATTCAAATTAAATTATTAATCGATTTCTATTTTTTTTTATTTGTACAAATCACGCTTTATTTTATTTGTACAAACCATGATAATTAATTTGAGAATTTTATAAATAGAAAAATAATGAAGGCAAATTACATCGTAAGATTATTTGATATTATTAACCTTTATCTTTTTATAAATTTAGGAATGTTTATATATTTGTATGTACAGAATTTACTCCTAAGCTAACCGAACATTATAAATTTTGGTACACAGCTGCCATGCATACAGGGTTCAAATGTAGACTATATTTATTTTCATGAATCCCTTTGTGAAAATCTAGATATCCTCCTGGTTTTTATGAAATTTAACAGTAGGCATTAGGGTTTTTAGTTCTGTCCCACTGCAAGAACTCTGACACCAGGGTTGGAAAAATGGGATTGAGAAGTCAGCATCCCAGAGGAAGAGCACTCTGACCTGCAAAAAGTGTCTGAGCAGCTTTGTTGGCATTCCCCGGCAAGGATGCCTCAGGCGATTAGCAATAAACTAACCCCTTCTCAAAGAGAGAAGACAAAGTCTGGACCTCCTAAAACTGCACAGAACTAAACGCTCACCGCAAAATCAACAGAGACCAAATCATTGCTGGAATGATCTAATCTCTGTTGACTTTGGGAACCCGAGGATAAAACTCCATAGCCAAAAACATCTCTTTCTATCTATTATAGAAAAAGAACTTTGTATGTGTCTTAAATTCAAACCATTATCACCACGAACAGTAAGGTCAGGCATATAAAATCAACAGTAGGTTTTTTGATATAACAGCAGCGCGTTCAAAATGAATGTTTCTCTTCAGAGCACAATTGAAGCATGATACTTGACTTTTGCATTTTAAACTTTAGTCAAGCCAATATATATATAAAATAAACAGTAGGTTCTCTACAGTGCAATGTAGACTACAATGTATTGTGGACTGTCAATGCGGGAAGCCATGTGAAGCTTCCTCCCAGTGCACTGTGATGGGTCCCCAACTAGAGCAGACAATCAATTTGATTTAAAAATGGTCGATTTCATCGATTTTGATGACAATAAAACATAGGAATGTGAAACATTCATTGATCATCATTCAATTCCAGGCAACATTGAGTCTCCCTGCTCGTCAGTTTATAAACATTCCCAAAATTTCAGATTCTTTAGATGGGTATTGTTCTAGTTAACTATAAAATACTGTTGATAATTATTGTCTAAAGGACACAAATGAATGTCCATTCAAGTAGAAACCCTGTGATCCATCTTCGATCCTTTTCTATAAAAGTAACAACAGTAGCAGCAAAATAATTTCTATAAATACTTAATTCTGATTGGTTAATTTTTACAAAATACTGGATTTCCATTGGTTATTAAAATTGGATCAATCAAAAAGAGCTGCTCTTTTTTTTTTTTTTTTTACATAGGCGTCACCATTTATCAAGGCCGATCGGCCACTCAAGGATAAGGGTTAAAGAGTGTACAGTAGTCAAAAGGACAATATAGTAATCGATAGTAATGGAAGTTCGGTAAATTTGTTAACTTAAGTGGAACGGCTCATCAGAAACTTGTTCACGTTGGACTTGAAGACAACCATATTATAGACAGCTGGAAAGCAGGAAAACGGAAGACAATTCCACAGGCGTGCAGTTCTAAGAAAGAAGCTTTGATCATGGAATCTATGTTTAGGTTTAGGCACAGATAAAGAGTGGGGAAAATTATTGATAATGTTTTCAGCTAGTCTAGTGTTTCTTGTGAAAGTTTGGCGAGGGGGGACCATAGATTGAAGCTCAGTCGAACACTTTCCATGAAAATAACGATAAAGCAGAGACAAACTCGCAACATCTCTTCTGTGAGATAGAGGTTGCAGCGAAGAGAAAAGGACATCTCCCACCAGGCCACAAAGTCTATTTTGAACCCTATCAAGGCAGGACAAGTCTTTTCTAGCAGCTCCTGCCCATATGTGGCAACAGTATTCCATCCTTGGACGTATCTGGCTCTTATATAGATAGAGAATCGCATCAGCAGTGAGATATCTACTGGATCGATAGAAGGATCCGACCATTTTTCCAGCGGCCTTGGCAACAGATTTGATGTACGTATTCCATTTAAGATCAGGAGTAAAGGTCAAGTCCAGAAGCCTGTCAAAACTTGAGGCCTCCCCAAGACGAGAGCCATTCATTTTAATTGATGCCAGATGGGGATCAGAACGTTGATGATGTAAAGATAGAAGCTTGGTTTTAGATGCATTAAAAGTAACCAGCCACTCCTTTCCCCATTGTACCACGTGCTCAAGATCAGAGGAGAGAGAGTCAGAGAGAACTTGGTCGTTTACGGTCTTCGAAGTGCTTCCATAGATGGTAGTGTCATCAGCATAAATGTCTACGAATGATCTAAGGATGTGGTCTGGAAGATCATTGATGTAGATCAGGAAGAGAGTTGGACCCCGGATGGACCCCTGAGGGACTCCAGCATTTATACTGTGAGCTTCTGATTTTTGCCCATCAACTACTACTCTTATGAACCTATCAGAGAGAAATGATTTAATAATTGAGAAGACATTTCCAGCTATACCATAGCTGGAGATCTTGTGAAGTAAACCTTTATGCCATACTCTATCAAAGGCCTTTGATATGTCAAGAGCAATTGCCCTAGAAAGATTGCCACTGTCGAGAGATTCGCTAATCCTATGAGATATAACTGTAAGCACATCTGCTGTAGATCTAGCAGAACGGAAACCATATTGTGTGTCACTAAGAAGGTTATTTTTGCTGAGATGGTATATTACTTCTCTATTTAACACAGATTCCAGCAACTTACTCATGATGCACAGGAGACTTATTGGCCTGTACTGAGAGGGGGATGAGCGATCACCTGAATTCTTAAATACAGGGCATACTGATGAGATTTTCCAGGATGATGGGAAGCAATTTTCCTTAAGACAATGTTTAAACAGTTTTGTAAGTATGGGTGCTAGTTCTGGTTGAAGTTTTTTGAGTACTATAATTGGAATACCGTCAGGGCCAGTTGCTTTACTGGAATCAAGGTTTTTGATTAGCTTGGCAACATCATGTACAGATATTTGTATATCACATAGTGTGTTTTCTGATACAGGAGGAAATATTGGGGGTGGTGGCCTTGGTCGCAAAGGGTAGAATTGGCTGCAAAGTTCTTGGCAAAGAGTTTGGCTTTGTCTGATGCTGACAAGATTAACTCAGGTCCATTGATGATAGTTGGGATAGAGCACATGCTTCTGTTCATGATTCTGTTCGCAATTTTCCAAAACTGGTGGGAACCAAGCCGCTGCTCAGCTACTTTGGACTTGACGGACTGAGCATACAACTCTCTTGCGTTCTTTATTACTTTCTTACAATGGTTGCTGGCAGTCCTGAAAGCGGCTTTAGTTTTCATACATCTATTACGTTGGAAGCAGTGGAAAAAGTGATTTCTGTGCGCAATAGCAGCAGCACATTCTGGAGAAAACCATGGCTGGCTGTTAGGTTTTTGCTTAAACTTTTTTGAGGGTATGAAATTGTCTATACCTACAATTAACCATTCTGTCAGGTCTGATACTATAGACGACACATCCTTTGTAAACATGGAACGCAGAGGAAGATCCGATATAAATGTACGGAAACTATCCCAGTCAGCCATAGTGTATCGATATACTGTACGATGGAGAGGTACGTCTGAGGACTTATTACATTTCATTTTTATCTTAATTGATACAACTGAGTGGTCAGAAGATCCAAGAGGAGACAGAACGGAAACTGAACATAGTTCAGGGCAAGTTGTGAGAAAAAGGTCTAGGAGACTTGCATACTGGCCGTCATTGTCGGGCACACGGGTGGGTTTGTGAACAATCTGAGTGAGGTCATAAGCAATGGAAAAATCATGACAGAATCTCCCCTCATCATCGGTCTTGTTTGAGTGGGTCAACCATTCCACATTGTGAACATTGAAGTCTCCACATACATGAATGTTAGCTGAAGGATATGCTGATAGAACTTGGTCAATTTTCTCAGATATGCTTTTAAAGATAGTAACTCCGCTGTTATGGGGGCGATAGAGAGTAAATATAAATGCCGTAGTGTGAGCTAGTGCTACTCGGAAGCACATATAGGGTAAGTTAGGATCTTCTCTGGAGATGTCCCTACCACATGGAAAGCCATCTTTTATATAGGCACATATTCCATGCCCATGGCGATCTTGGGGGTCAGATTTGGAAGTTAGGTTAGAGTATCTTTTAATTACGAACTCATTTAGGGAAATAGTCTGTCCAATTCCAGTTTCGATTAAAAATAAAAGGTCTGGTTTAGTCTCCTGTAATTGGGCTTCAACCTCTGGAAGGTTAGAACGTAGACCCCTGATGTTGGAGAAGGAGACATGGTAGTGGGGGTCTACGGTGGAAGTTTCAGATCCAGGTTTAATCGTATATTTTTTATTGAAACTTGTCATGATGGAATTTTGGAGTTTGTGGACTAGGTCGTCAGACTTGCTTAGAGCAGGACAGAGAGAGGAAACAAAGAGAGAAAAGGAACGAAGAATTTTTTTTTTTTTTTTTTTTTTGTAGCACATGATAAGGTAAAGTAGCTTCTGGTGGGGCCTCTCGATGCCATACTAGTGGGTAATTACCCACTAGTATGGCATCGAGAGGCCCCACCAGAAGCTACTGCATGGTCCAGAATCCATTCACCAAATGGCAATATAGCAGTCCCAGTACTTTGCGCCTGCTGATAGGACAGCCTCCTTAGTGGTTAATCCAAGGTTCGGGTCCCTGACTATCAGGCGGATAACGTCAGCCCAGATAAAACGTTTACCTCCAGCACCCTTACTAGTGACATGGCTACAAGGATAGACATAGAACAGAAAATTTCCGCCATCTCTGTCAACTGTTCATGCAAAATACTGCCAACCTAGAATACAGCATTTTCTTCTCCCTTTGTCAGAAAAATCACTCACTGGGAGAGAAATGCCTGCTTTGTACTTGCTATTTAAGCACCAGTCCAAAAGCAGTCAATAGTGAGAGACTCAAACTGTTACAAAGACCCTTGTCAGTCATAACACGGCGTTATCAACTATGATTAAACTCGTTTTGGGTGAACTCAAACCTAGCCTTGACAGTTAAATGACAGGAAGCACACCTTTGTCTGCTGCTGATTCAGTCAGCCTTAAGCTTCCACACAAATCCTTTCCAAATGTTCCCAAGACAACATTGTTCAATCAGCAATTGCTACTAAATTATGTGGGCGACCTATGCAAACACAAAGACTGCTCCTGCTTAAATCTTTCATTTTGATTTAATGAACAAAATATTGACTCTCTCTTTAGAGATTCCACTCTTTTATTTTTTTAAACTGAGTTTATAAATAAATTTCAATTAATATTTGCATAAATTATCTTTTTTATTCATTGATATTGTTTTTTTTCTTTATGGTACAATCGCAAATTACTACCCCCCCCCTCCAGTTGGTTTATAGGCAAGGAAGACCCATAATACTCTTTTTTTTACCTATAACTTTTAATTTGAAATTATTTTCAAACTGGCAGTTTGGAGGATTCAAAATTATTTTGAGGTGCCTAAGTAAGCACTATTTGCTGCCATTTTATTCACATTTACGTTGGTTGTGGGAAAAGTAATTCCTGGCAAGAATTAAAGTCAGTATTATGCTTCTTTTTTTCTTCTTTATTTTCTGAAACAAAAAAATACACAATAAATATTTGACGTGTAACTAGTCTATAATGAAACCGGAGTTTGTAATAATTCTTAAAATAATTATTGAACAATAAAACGACCTTCAGTCTTTAGTGGATTGGTGTTGTAAATATATGGTAAAATTTAATGCTACTAAGATTAAACTTCTTTCCTTTAACTACAAAAAAACCTTCTTAACCACTGATTGCCGTTGCAAATAATATCTTCCCTAAGAGTTCATCTTTCAAACTCCTAAGCTTAATATTCACAGGCAACATGAATTGGAGCCAATCCATTGAGAGCATTGCCAAAATTGTAGCAAAGAAAGTGGGTCCCTTCAACCATGCTAGAAAATTATTTGCACCAAAGAGTATCTTATATCTTTATAAAGCCACAATTAGCCCATGCAAAGAATATTGTTGCCATATCTGAGCTGGTGTATCTTCTATTAATCTCGCACTCTTACAAGGTCCAAAAAGAGCCTATCGACTGAATCCCAACCTCAGTCTCATCGATGCAATGTTACATCCTTCTGCCTGTTTTAGAAGTACTTTAATGGAATGTGCTCTGATTAACTCCTAATACTTGTGCCTTTTTGATGTACATATTCCTAACTAATCCAACAAGCAACAAAATTCCACCTCTTCACTTTTCAAGCCCTTAGAAGATAGAAAGATTGTTACTGTAATTTCTTCCCTCAAACTGGTGAAATTCCTTCCATTTCCTACTTTAATGACTGTACATACCTGCAGAAGTTTAAATGTAATGTGAACAGACATATCACTGCTCAACTCCCCACAGTTCCCCATCAGAAACAATCCCAAATAGTAGTCTTTTACAAGTTGCAATAGGTTTTTGTGATGAAAAAAAATTAATATAATTTTTTCAATATTTCTCATTTGACGTCAATGCTTCTTGAATCTTTTCATTGCATAATTAAATTTCCTGTTTATTCCAATGATATAGTATAAATTATTTACCAAAAATAAAATTGATATTTTCTGCTTCTACTATATTTTTTCATGTCTGTAAAGTTTTTATATCGGCATCTAAAAATGTTTCATTCTTGCGCTGTACATAGATATATTGATGAAATATTTAAAAGAACAAAAATTTAAGAAAAATTGTGTTTTGTAAAAAAAAAGTTTCAAAAACCTGATGGCAGCAAGAATTAGCAGAATGTTTCAAAGTCACTGGTTATATATCTGCATCTCTCAAGATGATAGGGAAATGTTTTTCCAAAATTATGGAATAAATCATTTTCTGACGTGAACGGTAGTACGATTTTAAGTAGATATCAGTTTGCTGCAGCAAAATGGTTAACTATTTTGTTTTTATATATTTTCTTATATTGGAATCCTTTGAGATGAGTCATTTGTATATTTATTTATTTATTTACGGACTGTTATCCTCATCTTGATAGTTGTTGTTTCACCATGTTTCGGCCAACTATTCCTCTGACCTTCTTCAAGTGGTTAACAGTGACAAGATAAGAATGCTGAATCTCTTAACTATATCCTCAGTAATTCTTTGGGGCCCTTGGTACAGTGGATAGAAGTATTGAATCTCTACGGCCACACGTGAGCATTGTCTGAAGATAGTGGTTTCAATCCTACCCAAAGCAAGCCAAAACGTGGTGCAACAACAACAACTATGAAAGGCAGTAATTACTGAGGATAATGGCCTTTGTTTAAAATGAAAGTTTACAGCAATAGAAAAACATAGAATATTCGTGAATATTTTAGAATCCTTGTAAAACAAGGGAGATTCTACAGTTGAGATATTAAAGATAATCAAAGGCCATGTGTTACACGGATCTGAGAATCATAATCTAAAATTTTTACACTCAATTATACAAATTATATTTCATTAAAAGTTGTTAATGTTCATTTGTTTTTGTATTAGAAGGAAAGTTCAGTGAGAAAGGTTGGAAATGTTTCAATCTGTTTATACAGATTGGCAGACGATAATGAGTCAATGAGTTGTGTTTGCTAGTGTTTGTGAGTTGAGGCATTGCTGCAGGCTCATGGTTCAATGAAGGGATACTGGTCTGGAGACTCCAGCTCAACTGGTTATTCAAGAAAATTTGTTTTTTTAAAGAATCAAGGTGGCTCCCAGAAAGGCTATTTAGGATAAATTCAGAAAATCTTCCAATTAGTCCAAAATATAATTATTTGTTTTTATTAATTTAGGCTTGCACGAATTTGAATGTACAGAAACAAGTTTAAACATTATAATTCTAGACACAGAAAGATAAAATTTTGTGTTACAGATTTCAGCAAATTTATTCGTATATTTCTTAATTATACAAAGCATGTCTGAGAAATATTGAGACTTTGTCACTAACCATTTATTTATTTTCTTAAAACTTATATTTACTCCAATTTATCCCAAACTAGGCACATTGTAACTGAGACATAAGGAGTTACTGTGAATAAGAACCCAGATTAATAGGAACATCCTTAAGTTGTGCAGTGAGATGTTGTTCACATTACATTTAAATTTCTACATGTTGGTACAGGGGTAAAAATGGAGAACATTGAGGGAATTCCAAAGGCAAGAAGATTGAGGACAAAACCTATTAGAGTAAAAAGCCTTTCGGCATCTAGGCATTTCTATAGTGAAGAGGTACGATTTTTTTTTTTTTTATTACATTTACACCCCAAACAAGGCACATTGCCACTTTGGTGTAGGGGGCTACTATCAGGGGCAACAACTACTGGGGCACTATGTAGGGATTTGGGAAGCAAGATGTCGGTTCACGTTGCACTTGAACTTCTGCATGTCAGTGCAGTTAAGGAACCAGAAACCTGGAATGGAATTCCAGAGTCTAGCGGTTCTGGGGAAGAAACTACTGGAGTAGAAAGATCTTTTACATCTAGGGATCTCTACTGTGTGGGGGGCGGATTTAGCTGCCTGTCGGGTTTGTCGAGGGTGTCTGCGTCGTGGGCGCACAAGTGTCTGCAGTTTGTCGGAGCATTCACCATTAAAATACTTGTAGAACAAGCAGAGGGATGCAACGTTTCGTTGATGGGACAGAGGCTGAAGCTTAGATGCCAGTTCAGGGCCTATCAGATTGGCGACTCTTTTTTTAACCTTGTCTAGGAGCGAGAGACTAGTAGTAGATGCACCAGCACAGATGTGACAACAATACTCCATATATGGGCGAATGGTGGCCTTATAGAGATACAGGATACTTTCGGGTGTCAGTAGTTTTCTATATGGTAGAGAGAGCCTACTTTTTTCGCAGCGGCCCTGGCAATGTTTTTAATATAATTGTTCCAGGTCATGTTTCCTGTGAACGTTAGGCCAAGCAGTTTGAAAGATGTACTCTCAGACAGGGAGTCACTGGCCATTGCTATTGGTGGCAGAGAAGGTTTCTTGTCGTTATTGAATGAAACTAGTTTAGTCTTGGCAGCATTGAATGTGACCATCCATTTATGTCCCCATTCCACTACAGATTGGAGGTCATCCTCTAGTGTTTTTGCCATTTCTTTAGATATGTGTTCATTTGTTTTCCTGTCATGCTTGTTATAGAGTGTAGTGTCATCAGCATATATACCCATCTCAGAGGCAGTTTTGTCGGGGAGGTGATTAATAAATATCAGGAACAATAGAGGTCCAAGAATAGACCCCTGAGACACTCCCGCATTTATATCACACTGTTTAGATGTTCGACCGTCAAGGACAACCTGGATTTTTCTCTTATCTAAGAAGGATTTAATTATGCTAAGTATTCTACCAGTGATACCGTATGATTTAATTTTCCTAAGGAGACCCTTGTGCCATACCCTGTCAAAAGCCTTAGATATATCTAGAGCTACCGCTCTGCCCTCCCCCGCTTTGTCCAGTGAATGGTATATACGTTCAGAGATTACAGTGAGGATGTCAGCTGGTGAACGGGCTTGTCTAAATCCATATTGTTTGTCAGTTAGAAGTTTAGCATCTGTAAGGTGCCGGACTAGAGCATGGTTAATTATGGTCTCAAATATTTTGACGAAAAGTGGGAGGAGGCTAATGGGGTGATAATTTGATGGGTCAGTTCTTTCGCCAGAATTCTTGAATATTGGTACCACAGAAGCAGTTTTCCAACAGCCCGGAAAGCATGATTCATTAAGGCATTTGTTGTAGAGTTTGGAGAGAACTGGAGCTACTTCGGCTGAACATTTTTTTTAATAGCACAGCTGGGATGAGATCAGGTCCAGATGCTTTTGAAGTGTCAAGATTTTTTATGATAGTATGTACCTGAGCAGGGGTGATTTTTAGATCGTCTAGCGTGGCGTCTGTCTGCAAAGGAAAGTCAGGCAGGGGGTGGTTGGAAGGGTCCAGTGTGGAGTTCGAGGCAAACCGGCTAGCAAGCATATTAGCTTTGTCGGTTGCTGAGCAAACAACCTCGTGATTGTTGGTTAGTGGGGGAATTGTTGATTGCCCATTATTTACTACACTGTTGTAGATTTTCCAGTAGTCACGATTTCCTAATTTTTGTGCTTCGATGCGTTTTTTAGTGGTTTCAGTAAATTCTCTCTTGGCTGTCGCTATTTCTTTCTTAACATTATTTCTAGCTTCTATGTACTTCTGTTTGTTTGAACTGGACTTATGTCGGTTAAATCTGCGGTATGCATGCTGCCTTTGAGCAATGGCAGTTGCGCAAGTTGAAGTAAACCATTGGGGAGAGTGGGGCTTGCTATAAAATTTCCGCATGGGAACATGTGCTTCCATTGCTGTTTTGAACCATTCAGTGGTCTCATTTGCGCACTGTTCAGCAGGAAGAGAAAAAATATTTCCCCATGAGGCATCTCTGATAAGATCTCTGATGGTTTCCCAGTCAGCCTTTTTATAATATCTCGTTGTTTTGAGCACTGGCTCTTCAGTTTTGGGCCTAGAATTTAGGGCGATTTCTACCATTATCACTGCATGGTCAGCGTTCCCGAGTGGGCTGTCAGCATTTGTTGTACAATCCTCGGGAACTGTAGTCAGAAATAGATCTAGAAGTGATGCTTGTTGTTCTTGCTGGTCAGGGAAACGGGTTGGAAACGTAACCATTTGTGATAGGGAGTGAGATATAGCAAAACTATGTGTTGTGCTGCCCGCTGCATCTGTGTGAGTAGAGAATCCAAGCCAGTTTTTGTGGTGAACATTAAAGTCACCAAATACATGGACTTGTGCACTAGTGTCGAGGGAGAGTGCTGTGTCTATACTGTCAGAGACTTTGTTTATTATGGTGCAGTCCTGGGTCAAGGGAGAGCGGTAGAGAAAATAAAAGTAGCTAATGTTGTGTTGTATGTTTAGTCTAAAGCACATACAGGCTTGATCGTCCGTTTCTAGGTTTGTTTCTCTAGTCAGGGGGAGGGTGTTACGAATGTAGACTCCAAGTCCGTGCATATGTCTGTCAGTCCTTACGGCAAAGTGGGAGATAGCCAGGCATGTTAAAGTAGTTAGAGAGGATGGAGGAGTGTAGGTTAGTCTCGCTTAGTGCTAAGATATCCGGGGTATTTGTTAGGAGAAATGCTTCAACATCAGCTAAATTAGTTCTAAGCCCACGGATGTTAGTGAATGCAAGCCTCAAGGGAGGAGGCAAGTTGAATTTGTTTGTCCCTAGGCCTGGTTTAAGCTTATTTTTTTATTGTAGTGTCATCATGTTTTTAAAGAGTTTCAGTCAGGTGAGGGGGAGCTGAACAAGAGGTTATGCAGGATATCAGACATGCAACACAATCAGACCATTAGCTGACCTTTCTTCAACTAGGACTGTGGCCTCGGGAAAGCCCATCGGGGATGAGTGCAGGGTTCCTTTCCATGCATGACATGGCACTACAAACAACCCGATATTATACAACTGTTGATGGAGCAGCCGCTCTAAGTGCTACCAAAGAGTTAGGGCACCTGTACTACCAGTCGGAAACAGCAGCCAGGAACTGTCAATCCGGTACCCTCAGCCCATCAGAAGATCACCCCAATCTAAGCGCCCAGTTATGAGGGGTGGGATGTGTCGGGAGTGGGGGAACGGTATTCAATGCCCTAGACAAGAAACAAGGTCTACCACTAAGTGATTTGTTGATTCACCTGTGATAGTGTCTCTGCGCCTTACTAATAGGGAAAGAAGGAGTATGGAAGCCGGCGATAGACAGAGCCTATCTACTCCTTAAGCAATTTAGGTTTGCAGACTGGTGATTGTCAGATTGATAAAGAGTATTTATGTTGAAGGCACAAGTGTTGTAAGTTTATTGGAGCACATTCCATTGAAGTACTTGTAGAACACAATGATGCAACAATAGGACAGAGGTTAAAGCTTGTTCAAGTTTGTGTTTGGTTATATGTGCTCTGATGAACTTACTGTACTTGAACCGCCGCCTCTAACTTAAATATCCCCAATTCACCCAACTAGCTGCAAAATCCCAAAAATCTTCATTGTAGAGGTGCCTAGATATGAAATATTTTCTACTCTGATAGCTTTTTTTTGGACTGTTTGCCTTTGGAATTCTCTTCCTGCTTTCTGTTTCTCTGACTGTAGTAACATGCGAAATTTAAATGTAATGTATACAAATATCTTACTACCCCTGTTTCCACCTCTCTTTCCTATAAATGTGGTCTCTATCACAGTAGTTCCTAAGGCTTCAGTGGTAATATGCCTTGTTTGATATGAAAAAAATGACAACGGCTTTACGTCCAAATTTATCTTTAGTTGACCTTTGACAACTAAATATTTTCTTTTACTAGCCAAATAAAAAAGTTACTAGCTAATCTTGTGTGATTTTCGGAATATGATATCTTTTTTCTGTGACGAGAACATACATTGTAAAGATATTTTCTGTATTTTTTTTCTATGTAATTCTAAATATACACCAAGTTTTATGTTAAGATTTGAAGGTCTTAAAATTCAAATTTTTTCAGATGTTTTTAAAACAGCCTTAGTTAAAAAAAAAAAAAAAAGGGTATATTGTTCTCTAAAACCTTTTATTGTTTGCATAATTTAATTTTGCTCGTTTTATTAAAAAAAAACAAATAAAGGTTGTAAAAACATTTTTCACTTAGTAATGAGCTTTGGAAGATTGTCGGTGGAAAAAACACAATTGCCAAAAGACAAGCGTTTTATTACTTCCAGTTGCCACTTTAAAAAATCACTCGCAAATGCAACTGTTTCATTCATGACGTAAAGCCCTGCAAAAGTGAGACGTGTAAGAAATTCAGTTAGAAACATTTTTCACGTATTGAAAAATGAGTAGCTTGAAATTGTTTATCAGGGTTATCCTTGTCACAAGACTATCACAGACAAAAGAAACAGGACCGGGACGAAGGAACGACATAAGGGACAGAATAATAGAACGATGATCATCTTGTAGTGAAGATCTAAAAATGAGACTCGATGAGAACATCTTTAGTTATTTATTCTTTTGCTAGTTGGGATTTCCGCTGATATAGATCTTTTACATGGACCGCTCATTGTCATGATTAGGGCTGTGACAACAGCATATTCTTTTCATTGTTTTGACTCTCGAGTATATATCAGTTAACATTTCATGTTTTTGTATAGCGATGTGGTTCTCGGTTGATTAACGAAGTCTAACTGTGTCAGATATATACTAGAGTCAAAACAATGGTAAGAATATGCTGTTGTCACATCCTAAGTCATGATTAATAAGACACAAAGACATTAGTATCAAAAATATAGTTTTGATTCTATTCAAAGATACATGTTTCATGTTGGATGAAAGGCACCGTTGCTGGTTCAACTATTCCACTCCTTACGACTAACATTTGTAAGCTTTACACTGGCTCCATTCTAATAGGTCCCGGACTATTAACAAAGCTCCGACCTGTGTCCCCTCACTGCAATGTTACATCCTACAAGTATTTTAATGTCACATCCTTTGCCACAGCATTTAACAGTTTGTTTGTTTTTTTTCGTTGTGTATTTTTATTCTTTTTCACCCCAAACAAACCATATTACAGGCGACTGGGGATTACCTGTGAATTTAATATCCCCTTGATTCTTCCTCCTTTGCAGGAAGCTGGTTCAATCCGTCGGTGAATTCCATACAACAAACAAAAAAACGAAGCGTATTGTTACTTTTGACATAAGAGACTATTATTTGGGATCATGTTCAGCAGGGAATTATGGGGAGTTAAGCAATAAGATGTTTGTTCACATTACATTTAAACTTCTACATGTTAATACACTACAGGAAGCAGGAGACAGGGAGGGAATTCTAGCAGTCTGATGGAAAAAACAATTAGTAGAAGACTTTCGGCATCTAGGAACCTCAACAGTGAAGGGATGAATTTTGCTGCTTGTTGGGTTAGTCAAGAATATGTACATCGAGGAGGCACAAGGGCTATGAGTTCATCAGAGCACACTTCATTAAAATACTTGTAGGATGCAACATTGCAGTGATGGGACACGGGTTGGAGCTTTGTTGATAGTCCAGGACCTATTAAAATGATGGTTTGGGACTTTGACTAAGAGTGAAAAACTAGTGATGGAAGCACCAGCCCAGATGTGACAACAATACTCCATGCATGGATTAATTGTGTCTTTGTATAGGATAATCATAGGTATGAGTAATTTTCTAGCACAATAGAGGGAGCCCACCTTTCTTGCAGTAGCCTTGGCAATGTTTTCATTGTATTTGTTCCAATTCATGTTGCCTGTGAATGTTAAGCTGTTTAGTAGGCATTGTGTGTTTATTGTTTTTGTTAATGTGCATATGCATGTTACAGTGAGTGAATTCAGAATATTTGCTCTCCTTAGCTCCTAAGCTGAACAAAATATTGTGTTAGATTGTCCTGTTTTTTTGTTTTTTTCCCCCAATTGGTCTATGCTGAAAATTCTTGTCTTTAACTTCTTAGATATCAGCTCTAAATGAGTTTTTTCTTTTTTTATTTATTTATTTATTTATTTTTTTTTTTTTGTAAATATGTCTTTGGAAACTGGTTTCTGTATGAAAGTATAATTTCTTTTTACTGACATATTTTTAAGGTGTGGTCTGTTTGTTTTCGCATGCACCATTGGTCTATAAATATCTATATGGTTGGGATACATGTCAGCGCTTATAGATAGTTGCCTTCCATTACAAAGCTTCCTTCTTCCTCTTTCTCACAGAAGAGGTGCTGTCAGTCTATCTCTGCACTACCATCACTTTTATGGAAGGTACTTCACTATGATCCCCTCCTGTAAAACTTTTGCAACAAATGCTTGTTTAGTTACAACAGTCATTAACAATTTTCCTCACTGTGTGCCTGAAACTAAACAAAACTTCCATGAGCAGAGTTTCTTGCCTAGATCTGTCTCTGTGCAAGACAATACCATGAGGTTGATTCCCAGTTGACTATAACATGGTCGTTTTCAAGTTTAATGTAAATAAGTTCTTGTTGAGCCGTTCTCTTATATTATTAAACTCTACCCAAGTTCCACCATTACTGATCATCAATGTTGTATTATCGTTTACCTAAACACTCATTAATCCTTATCCTAGAGTAGCCTTAAGGCCTTGATAAACAGTGACCACCAAGTAAACAAAAAAGCCAGATTAATGCCACTCAGCCCTGTGTTCGAGGCCCACCATATTGATGTTTCCTTTCATGGATCAAATATAGCTAAGCTGTCTATGGAGGAGTGAGAAAGATAGATCTCATGGGCGAAAACTGAAAGAGGCTTCTACCCTCTGTTCTGACTTGAAACCAAGCAGATATACTAAGCGATAGCTGATGGCAAGTTACCCAGTTCATGTGGGGTTTGGTACATGGACCATTGACAATTATACCAGGGTTCATGCAATGTTTTCCCTGAATTGGGAAAGCAACAGAAACAGATTTGGAACTATATGTTAGGGAATGAGCTTCTTTATCTCGCAGCTATGTGCTCAGTTGAGGTTTGAAATATTATGCCAATAATATAAGGAAATGAATGGCAAGTATAAGTTAGACATAAATCACAATTTACAAAATACGACTAATGCAGACATAGCATTCATGAAGAGTCACAAAGTGTGGCCATTTTTTAGGGAGATTTTGTTTTTCTTGGCCTCAAAGAGTTTAGACCATTTTTGAAATTAACTTTTTCCTGTTGACTGTGGTGTGTTGCTGGTCCTGTGCAGTTCTGCGCGGTCCATCCTCCCAGGCTTTGCCTTCTCTCTTTGAGAAGGAGTTGGTTTATTACTAATCATTTGATGCGCCTTTATCAAGGAGTGCCAGCAGAACTATTCAGCCATGTTTTGAACATCAGAGTACTCTTCATTTGAGGTGCTGATTTTTCAGTCCTACTTTCCAACCCTTGTTTCCCATTTCGCTATGGGAGAGAGATAAATAACTTATCTTTTAGGTAGAATATAGATATCTGAATAACACAGATATCCTTCATTCGGCTAGATGTTAAGTCTGAGAAATCTGATTACTCCTTTGACATTTTTGGATCCACAAAGGGACATATGTTGCCAGTTACCAGTGTTGCCATAAGTGTAATAATTAAGAATTCATTTCCTTACACATATAACTTGTTGTCTCTAGTTTTTAAAACACAATCATGCCTCCCATTCATGTAAGAGACAAAATAAAGATAGCCAGCCTTTTTCGTGAGTAAAAATGATAATACAACAATATATGATGGATTTGTTTCCATGGAAACTCTGGTAACTAAGGAAATTGCATCAATCCATACTGCGATCTCTTGTTTATATGTGATCCACTTGTCATGAGTCAGATGAAAAGGAAAAATCATATTTTTTTAAGGAAACATAATTTTTTGTTTATTTAGCTCTCTGTCGCTCTTTCTTCACACATAACTTCACAATTTGATTGTTCACATTGAATTTTAACAAAGTATTTTGCACTACATTGTAATCAATTCACAGTTGATTCCAGATGTTTCCTTTAGCCTCATGGATTACTATTTCATTAAAAGTTTCTTAGTTTTTTTTGTTTTGTTTTGTTTTTTTTCTCAAGTTTATGCTAAACAGTGATGCATTTTTTATTGTTTTTTATTTATGTTTATCCTCTGATGGAAAGAGTCTGTCTTTGAAAATCCATGAGTTAAGGATTTTTCTTTATTATAATTCATTGTTTTAATTTTTGGTGGACCAATAAATATTGTAATTTACTCAATTTTTATTTTTATCATCAATTTTTCTTGTTTAATGGTCAATTTGGAATTGTAATGTTCTGATTCATTTAAATGTAAAAATATGCAACCATTTAGTTTGCGTGCCACAAGTATGTATTTTTTTTTTTCTGTGATTAAAAAAATATCCTTATAACAGGCAATATTATTTTTTTTTTTATTAGAAAAAATGATGAATGCAATTTTATTCTGCATTATATTTTTTTATTTGTATTATGCAAATTACTAAAATTACTACCAAGAATATAAAGTTGAGCACGAGTATATGTTTATCTATATATCTATAAAAGTGAAAATGTCTGTGAGGACATTCTCAACCTATATATTCAACAAATCTTTAATCTATGGACTTGAAATTTGGTATATAGGATATTCAGACATGTGAAAAACTTTTTAATCAGTTTTCATCTGGAAAAAAAGGTTGCTAAGGGGGTCAAAATTGGTACATGGGGGAGTGATTAGATTTTTATCTGTTTTCAACTGTTTCACGACTGTGCTTACGTGGTTGTGAAACCTGGCCGATTCCTTATGTTAAGTATAAGTTTGTTTGAAAATACTTGTTAAAGATAATGGCAAGCTGGCCTAATGGTTATCATACTTGCCTCACTGTCTTTAGGTTTTGGTTTCGATCTCAGCTTAAGTATTTTTTTTTTTTTATTACAAGAGGTGAACTGTTTAGAAAAAAATATAATCACATGCACATGTCTCAGTTTCTTTGGGTTTTTTTTTAGTTAATGTTACGTTTTCTACCTACAGTATTTCTGTTTATAATAAATAAGAATTCTGCATTAATTAAAATATAATATTTATGTGCATTTTTCGACCGGGCAACGTCAAGCGGTCTGCTAGTATATTTCTATTTATAGGATTCATTCTCGTCAGCATCACACAAGGCCAAACTATTTGCAAAGAACTTTGCAGCTAATTCTACCCTATGCGACGAAGACCATCAACTCCCCATATTTCCTCCTATAACACAGAACAAGCTAGGTAACATACAAATATCCGTGCATGAGGTTGCCAAGCTAATCAAGAACCTAGATTCCAGTAAAGCAACTGGCCCTGATGGCATCCCAATTATAGTGTTAAAAAAGCTTCAACCAGAACTTGCTCCCATACTTACGAAACTATTTAAGCGCTGCCTTAAGGAGAAGTGCTTTCCGACTCCCTGGAAGACCTCATCAGTTTGGCCTGTATTTAAGAATTCAGGTGATAAGTCATCTCCCTCTCAGTACAGACCAATAAGTCTCCTGTGTGTTATGAGTAAGTTGCTGGAATCCATATTAAATGGAGAAATAGTCAACCACCTCAGCAGGAATAACCTTCTTAGTGACACACAATATGGTTTCCGCTCTGCAAGATCTACCGCAGATGTGCTGACGGTTATATCCCACAGGATTAGTGAATCACTTGACAAAGGCTTCCTTTCTAGGGCAATTGCTCTTGACATATCAAAGGCCTTCGACAAGCTATGGCATAAGGGTCTACTTCACAAGATTTCCAGCTACGATATAACTGGAAATGTTTTCTCAATCATTAAATCATTTCTCTCCGATAGGCTCATAAGAGTAGTGGTAGATGGACAAAAATCGGAGGCCTGCAATATAAATGCTGGAGTCCCTCAGGGGTCAATCCTGGGCCCAACTCTCTTCCTGATCTACATCAATGACCTCCCTAAACACATACTTAAATCATTCGTTGACATCTATGCTGATGACACGACCATCTACGGCAACACATCAAAGGCTGTAAATGACAAAGTTCTCTCTGATTCTCTCTCCTCTGATCTCAAGCGCATGGTTCAGTGGGGGAAGATGTGGCTGGTTACCTTTAACGCATCCAAAACCAAACTCCTATCCTTACATCATCAACGCACTGATCCCCAGCTGGCATCAATTGTGATGGATGGCTCTCGTCTGGGTGAGGCCCCGTGTTTTGACAAGCTTCTGGGTTTGACCTTTACTCCTGATCTTAAATGGAACACGTACATCAAGTCTGTTGCCAAGGTTGCTGGAAAAATGGTGGGATCCTTCTACCGCTCCAGAAGATATCTCACTACTGATGCAATTCTCTATCTATATAAAAGCCAAGTATATCCAAGGATGGAATACTGTTGCCATATCTGGGCAGGAGCGGCCAAAAACAGCCTATCATGCCTTGACAGAGTACAAAATAGACTTCGTGGCTTAGTGGGGATGCCCTTTTCTCTACCCTGCAACCTCTCTCCCACAGAAGAGACGTTGCGAGCCTATCCTTGTTTTATTGTTATTTCCATGGCAGGTGCTCGTCTGAACTCCAATCTCTGGTCCCCCCCTCGCCAATCTTTCACGAAAAACACCCGTCTAGCTGAATCCACTGTGAAAAATTTCCCCCACTCTATATCTGTGCCTAAATCAAAACGTGGATTCCATGAACAAAGCTTCTTTCTTAGAACTGCATGCCTGTGGAACTCTGTTCCGTCTGCCTGCTTCCCTCCGGACTACAACTTGGATGTCTTCAAGTCCAATGTTAACAAATTCCTAATGAACCGCCCCCTTAAGTAAACACTTCATCAAATCTCCACACTAACGTAATGTACTTGCAATAACCCTTATCCCTGAGTGGCTTCCGGGCCTTGATAAGTGGTGATCACTGTAAAAAAAAAAAATTAACTGATAATTATGACTTTTGGAACACAGCTGATATGACTGGTTAATGTGAGCTGTACTTTTTTTTCTTTTTTTTTTTTACATGGAGTTCACCACTTATCAAGGCCCAATGGCCACTCAGAGATAAGGGTTATTGTGTGTACAGTAATCAAAGGGATAGTGTAGCAATAGCATTGGAGAATTTGTAAGGTGTCATTACTTAGGGGGGAGCGGTTCATCAGGAATTTGTTTGTGTTGGACTTGAAGACATCCAGATTGAAGTCGGGAGGGAAACAGCCAAGCGGAACAGTTCCACAGGCGTGCAGTTCTAATAAAGAAGCTTTGTTCATGGTATCTACGTTTTGATTTAGGCACAGATAGGGAGTGGGGAAAATTATTGACGGTGGTTTCAGCTAGTCGGGTGTTTTTTGAAAAAGATTGGCGAGGGGAGACTAGAGAATGGAGCTCAGACGAGCACCTGCCATGGAAATAACGATAGAACAATGACAGACTCGCTACGTCTCTTCTGTGGGAAAGAGGTTGCAGGGTAGAGGAAAGGGCATCCCCCACCAAGTCACGGAGTCTATTTTGTACTCTGTCAAGGCAGGATAGGCTGTTTTTAGCAGCCCCCGCCCAGATGTGGCAGCAGTACTCCATCTTTGAATGTACTTGGCTCTTATATAGATAGAGAATTGCATCATTAGTGAGATATCTTCTGGAGCGGTAGAAGGATCCCACCATTTTCCCAGCAACCTTGGCCATAGACTTGATGTACGTGTTCCATTTAAGATCAGGTGTAAAGGTCAAACCCAGGTGCTTATCAAAGCCTGGGGCCTCCCTTAGACGAGAGTCATCCATTTCAATTGATGCCAGATGGGGATCAGAGAATTTATGATGTAGAGATAGGAGCTTGGTCTTAGATGCATTAGAGGTAACCAGCCACCTCTTTCCCCACTGTACCATGCGCTCAAGATCAGAGGAGAGTGAATCAGAGAGACCATCATCATTTACAGCCTTTGATGTGTTGCCATAGATGGTCGTGTCATCAGCATAGATGTCAACGAAAGATTTTAGTATGTGTTTTGGGAGATCATTGATGTAGATCAGGAAGAGAGTTTGGCCCCGTATGGACCCCTGAGGGACTCCAGCATTTATACTGTGAGCTTCTGATTTTTGCCCATCAACTACTACTCTTATGAACCTATCAGAGAGAAATGATTTAATAATTGAGAAGACATTTCCAGCTATACCATAGCTGGAGATCTTGTGAAGTAAACTTTTATGCCATACCCTATCAAAGGCCTTTGATATGTCAAGAGCAATTGCCCTAGAAAGAAAGCCTTTGTCGAGAGATTCACTAATCCTTTGAGATATAACCATTAGCACATCTGCTGTAGATCTAGCAGAGCGGAAACCATATTGCGTGTCGCTAAGAAGGTTATTTCTGCTGAGGTGGTTGACTACTTCTCTATTTATTGTGGATTCCAGCAACTTACTCATGACACACAGGAGACTTATTTTTTATGTAAATCATGATTCAGCTAAAACTCCAAATTTTTGTGCAATTTTAACAATGGACATTAGACATCAATTAATAAATATTTCTTAAATTTCAGTTTCTTTGGAGTATTTTAAAGGGTTTTTAGAGAGCATATAATATAAGCACAAATTTCTATTTGAAAGTTCAAATATTTCAAATTTACATTAAAACTGATTCATTAAACAAGATTCCTGAACTTCCATTTCTTAAGATTCCTAACATTTTAGACACTTTCTAGAATCAAAATTATGTAATGGATTTTGATCCAAATTGAAATAAAGACCTAAGGTTTAGTGTCATTATATTTTTATGTTAATCTTTGTAAGGAATAGAAAAGTGATGTATAACTGTTCAGGAAATTAATTTTACATATACTAGGATGGGCATTTTTCTAATATATATATATATATATATATATATCATTTTATTGTTTCAACAAAAAACAAAACAAATGACTAATTTTATTTACTGAATAATCATTTATAGAAGTAACAAACAGCTGTTGATTCGAAGTCTCAAAAAATGCTGTTTTAGGATTTGTTTTTTTAACCTTCCCTTTTCATATGAATTGTTTTGAGAAAAATGTTTCCTTTTGAATCAAACTTGTTGCTAAAGTGATACTTGAGCAGAAAATAAAAACTGATAAAAGAAAATATCTGTTAACTCTCGCTGTCACAGTTATAAAATTCTTGGGGCAGATATGATAGGCATCGAAATTATGCAGACAGATAAACTTATTCAAAGGATCTCCTGTTCCTAATACGTTTTCTAACATAAATATTTTTTTGAAATGACTTGTGCCTTCCCCAAGCACATCAATTAAACCTATGAAAATCCTGGAAAATTTAACCCTCTAGAGCCTGAACATATTAATACATATTAATAAAAATTCTGAAATTTGAAATTATGTATTTTATTGGATCAAGAATCATGAATCTGAACCAAAAAAAGTGAATTCATTTAAAAACTTGAAAGTTATGAAATGTGCGATATCTGTCCCCTTGGGCTCTAATTTTCCTGATTAGGATTGTGTCATATATGGCACGGGCGGCCCTGTATCAATTTTTTCTTGCTGTGTCTGGATTTCTACCTAGCTAATATGCAAGATTCCTCTTTTCAGAACAGAATTGTGTCCACTATGGAAACTGATTATTGTGATGAAATATTTATAAGCAAATTGGCTAAGGTATCTGAGACATTAGACTTTTACAGTCATTAGAGCTCCAAGATTCATTTATTGGCTAGATAAAACCACACTGATGAGTATTGAAAAGACAAAGCATGTGTTTGTGGATATTAAAATTTATACATTTTTTAAAAATAGTTTTAGAATTGAAGAGAAATGATATGAAAATGATATAATCTGAGTTTTAAAGAAAGATTTAGATCTGATGACCTCAGAGGAAGATTACATTTTAATAGTATAAGGACATTAGAGTAAAACAAGAGACTTCCTTCGGTAACATGGAAAGAATGGATGCAAGTTCTTGGATTAGATGTAGAACAGTTGAAGTGTCAGGGAAAGGTCAAGGAAAGTCTTGGAGCAAATATGGATGAACTTGAAAGAAAAAGGGACAAAGACCTGATCAGAAATAAGATAGTCTGGAACTGAAAATTTGAGTCTAATATATAAAAATAAATATTAGTTTCTGCCAAAAAAAAATCTATAACCTAAGAATCCTCATTGATTTTACTTCATAATGTTCAGATTGAAATTCTGTTTTTATTTACTTTTTTTTTTTTTAGCATTCTGCTCAAAACGTCCTCTTTCTACCTATCTAGTTTTCTATTTGATCAGCCATCTTGGATTAACTTCAATTCATCACTCGTTCTTAAATATGGAACGATCTTCCTGGCTCTAATGGATAGTTTTGCTTTTTTTTTTTTTTTTTTCTCTCATTGATTTGACCTAAGAAAATAAAAATAAAACCATTTTTTTTCTTCTCCTCTCTTAGAATACATAATTTACATCAACCAGAGTAGGAATAATAACAATAATAATAAAAGTTTAAAAAAAAAACAAAAAAAACAGTGATATCAAGAAATTCTGATTCCAAATTTCTTGTTGTGCTGCTACTTAATGTGCCAATGAATTTTCTTGATGGAAAAAAAAAAACTTTATTCACTCTTCATGCATCAATAATTACCTTTTACATTTCTTTGTCGTTTTGGATTTTTTTTAATTTTGTTTTGTTTTTAAAAACAGTTATTATAATTAAAACATAGGCAAGTCCTGCATTATCAATCAAGCTGCAACTCCTGTGTCATCACCGCAATGTGGCATCCCTGTGTCTGTTTTAAAAAGTATTTTAATGGAATATGCTCTGATGAAGTCATCGCACTTGTACCTCCTCAATGTATATACTCCCGACAAACCTGTTTAGCAACAAAATCCCATCCCTTCACTCTAAAGGTCCTTATATGCCGAAAAACCTTCTACTCTGATAGTTTCTTCCTTTGAACTACTTGACTTTGGAATTCCTTTCTTGTTTCCTTTTTCCCTTACTGTACTAACATGCAGGAGTTTAAATGTAATGTGAATCAATATCTTGCTCATTTCCTTTTATAGTGCCCTATAAACATGTTTTTTTTATTCTAAAATATGGTCCCAGTTCTAAAATATCTGACTCATTTAAAAGTCTTCCAATCTTCAGACTGTTGGTTCTTCGGAGATTAAAAAAATCCGACCCTAACTCTGATCCTAACTATGCAACTCTGTTTGGAATCCACTACTTTAGATCCACCTGATATTGCTTGATCTTTAAGGTTGTTGCAGAATTTCCATGAACCAGCCAGTTATTATAATGTGATTAACTATATTTTCACTGTTTGAACAACAAATGTTTTTCGTCGCTTCAGTCATGTTATGGCCCAGTTCAAACTCGTAAAGCAGAAATTTTTTAATTTGATTATGCTGCATGTTCATCCATGCAGTTGTCAAATCACACACAATGTGAAGTGATGCAAAACATATCAGCGCACCAACAACCACAATACTATCAGCCGCAGCAGGTACAATCCACAGCTTGAACTGCTTCAGTCAGTTACTAGATGCACTGCAAATTAGCATGTACACAAATATTGCAAAAGAAATTCAATATTGGGTCAAGTATTAAATATAATTTTTTGGCAAATTTATAGATCAACATTCTTTTGTATCCCCCTCCATCCCAATTAGATTCTCTTCTTTTTTTTTTTTTTCTTTAAGGCAATTACATATTCAAGTCTTGAAATACTTGATGGAAAGAAAAACTATTATAATTTAGATTTGGGTGTTGTTGGTCTCATATATAATTTTGCTGTAAAATTATCCCCCTAATTCTGGGTGATTCTAGTATTTTAGGGCAGTAAACGAAAATCTGTTACAACTAACCATAAGTTAGAGTGGCAAGGTCATCAGCAGAAGCTTCAAAAAGAAAATGCACAGAATTTATCTTTCATAGCAAAAAAAAAAAAAAAAAAAAAAAAATGGTGAATTGCTCTAAAATATTAGAATGCCTTAGAAATGGGCAGGAGGGGGGGGTCATTTTACATCTACAATAATACAATTTCCCTGCAAAGATTTATTTCTAAAAGTTACTTTTTTTTTTTCTTTTCTTTTTTTTTAATTACCTACAATCAGTCTAATAATATTGAACTAACAAGGAATTGAAACCGGTTTCAATCTTATCCAAAGCCAGCCAGAGGCTTACTTGGCCAAAAGAAATGTGGTGAGACGACAACAACTATGGAAGGCAGTAATTGCAGTAGATGCAGTCAGGAGATTCAGAGTTCCTATCCTGTCGCGGTTACCACCTGACGAAGGCCAGAGGAATAGTTGGCCGAAACGTCATGAAACAACTAAGAAAAGATGAAAATAATAGTTCGCAATAAATAAAAAAAATTAATAAATAATACTCATCTCAATAATGAATTCCAACTAAATAATATACGCAGAGTTTTAATCGTGTATCAATATGTGAGGATTTGAGTCTGATCTTAAAAATCTGGCACAAATAACTTTATATGTTAAAAAGACATAATCTGGTAAAGCTTATCAAATGAATACAGAAAACAGCAATGTTTTTCTTCAGTGCCTGTAAAATGGCTTTGTGCAAAAGAAATTTCTTCAAATGTATAGGAGCATTTCATTCATCTGAAAACCTACAGATCCAGCTGAAATAACATGCCAAAATTCCGAGAGAGAAAGAGAGAGTAAAAAAAAAAAAAAAATCATTCAAGGTTCCAGACAATCTGGGTCAGAGAGCAAATGTCAGTTGTATATTTAAAACACAACTAATTGAATGTAGATTGCTGAAGTGTTTTTAATTTAGGGGTTAATTGTATCTGTTAATTGACTAAGGTTTGTTTGTATCCTATTCCACTTCAATATCTGTAAATAAAGATATATTTATATATACTAGCAGTTCAGCCTGGCTGTGCTCGGGTCCTATGTACTGTTTATAACTTTATGTGCATATGTATGTATATATTAAAAAGTTTGACTCATGTCCAGGTAACCTACATCTAAAATTTCAAGTGTTTAGACCCAAACTTGGCAGAGGAGTTTGGTAGAGTCTGCAAAGGTCAACTCTTTCAACTTTAACCTCTTGGCAGCCAAAATTTTCACCCAAAAACTGATTAAAAAGCTTGCTGCATGTCTGAATACCCATTATGTAAAATTCCAAATGTTTAGACCCAAAATTGGCTGAATAGTTTGTTAAAGACTGCAAATATCTAATCTTTTGTATTTTGACCCTTTGGCAGCCAAATTTACAGCCAAAAACCGGTTAAAAAGTTTGCCGTATGTCTGAATACACTTTATCTAAAATTTCAAATGTTTAGACCAATATTTATGAGTATTTTACGACCTGGCAACGCCAAGAGGCCTGCTAGTATATAATATATATATATATATATATATATATATAATGTGTGTGTGTATGTGTAAGGACACTTTTCAAGCTATATATTCAATGAATTTCTGATCTACAGACTTGAAATTTGCTATATAGGGTATTCAGACATTTAGAAAACTTTTTAATCGATTTTCATCTGAAAAAAAAATGCTACTAAGAGGTCAAAATTGAAAAATTGGTATGTGGAGGTGATTGGATTTTTATCTGTTTGTCAACTGTTTCATGAATGTGCATGCATGAATCATTCACATGACAGATTCTTTATGTTAAAAATAAATATGTTTGAAAACACTGTTTAAAGATCGTGTTGAACTGACCTAATAGTTATCATACTTGACTCATTTTCTTTATGTTTTGGTTTCGATCTCAGCTCGAGTATTTTTTTTTTTTACTTACAAAAAGTGAACTGTTTAAAAAAAAACATAATACTCGCATGCACATGTCTCAGTTTCTGTATGAATTAAAATATAATATTTATGCATATTTTATGAGCAGACAACCTCGGGCAGCCTGCTAGTTATATATTTGAAAAATTACCTCACACATCTAAGCCTGCATTTTCTGTAGGGAAAATAGAGTAAGATATCTTACCTAAGATTGGTGTAAATCTTGTAGCATTTTCTGTTGAAAGAAAGTAAAATGGCATTTTTTATTTAAAAAAAACAAAAAAAAAACAACATATATGTGGTTTGTCCAATAGGCTGTGATAATAAAACAATTTTTGAATACCGGTAGTGTTTTTCACTTGATTTTGTCAATAAATAATTGTATCTATGATAAATAATGTTCTGAGGTAGTTAAATGTTTTGCAAGAATTTGTCCTTGTTGATTAGCCATTGATATTTCTGAGACTTTATTTCATTTTGTATGCTTTTATTCTGTGATAATAATTTTATTAGCCTCTTGAATTATGGTACAATTCTCACTAAATGATATGCACATTAGAAGCAAGACAACATAAATAACTTGTGTTTTGCGCAATATATTTTCTTAATTTTTTTTATATTCAAGTAAACTTTATTCTTCAGAGCAAAAAATTCAAAATTAAAAACAGAATACTCACATTATAACTTCCAACTTCACTAATAATTTTTGTTTTAAACATGGTTTCACTCCAAATAAAAAAAAAAAAAAATTATTTAAAAAATATTACCACCTTTTGATTTTGCTAATAAAAAAGTACATATTTCAGAAAAAAGAAGTGCATTAAAAGATCATGATTAATTTTCTTCAAAATCTGAGCCTCTCACCAATTGCTTATGTTGTTTTTTGCTGCTTAGGTGTGACCTCCTCCTCCTCCTCATCATCATCATCATCATAAAAAGAAAGGTTAATGAATTAAAACAGAACACAGATTCCAAGTTATGATTTTTCTGGAAATCTTTGAAATCTGTCATCATAAACACTGTTTTAAGAAGTTAATTATCAAAAATTTGATAAATGAATTGTAGGTTGTATCTATTTTATTTGGATTCTTCAAACTACTGTTCTCATCTTGAATGTTATTCTCACAAGATCTTCAAATCAGCCTTCACCTCAAAATTTCAGAAACATAGGTTGTATTTTAATAGTTAACTCTTTAAACAAGAGAATGACTGATTTACAAAATTGACCAACCTCTTATCTCAATGAAATATAAAATAATAACTAATCATAACCTAGGTATGAAAAGAAAAAAAACAAAACCGATATCAAGACCAAAATTGTTATACTGACCAACTCTGCGATACAATATATACATTAGTTTTTACATTAGATAGCAAAGTGGTATAAAATTGTTGCAAATTTTTCTTTTTAAATCTTCTTTTATTTATTTATTTTTATTTTCTGTGTTTTATACTTGTCTTCTGGTTATTCAGACTTTTAATCCTTCCTTTTTTATTGACCAGATTTTTTATCATAGCATAGTATCCATTTCACTTGATTCCATCTCTCTCTCTCTCTCTCTCTCTCTCACTATCTCTAACTTCTTAAGTTCTCCTTTATTAACGTCTGGTTCACAGGTTTGTGAATTGTGTTTACTGGGTCGTGCAATAGTCTTGTTACCCCTACCAAAAAGTAACAATACAATTTGTATTACAAAGGAACAATTAATGCAGCAATACAAAATACATGTCTAGGTTTCAGTTAATTTGCATTAAGCACAGTAAAAAAAAACAAAAAACAAAACAAAAATATAAACAATAAAAGAGCAAGTAATAGAAAAGAGTATGTAATGCATTCAGTTTATTCACTTTCATCGACACTGTCACACATCGAAAAGATCTGTATGAATACCATCATTTTCGTGGCACAAAATGATGTGACACCATGACCTTTGTGATGTTTTATGAAGATGTGCTTTGCTGATTGCCTCTTTGTCATTGTTACTTTTTGGTAAAGGTACCAAGACTTTTGAATCACTTGTTTTGGTAGGGATAACAAAACTTTCAAGCCACCAACAATGAAACAAATACAAGCAATAGATTCATTTGTTAAGTTTTTTTTGTCTTTTTATTCATGTTCATCCTTTACAAAGCATATCGCCACTTGGACGTAAGGGGCTACTATTTGAAGCCATGTCTAGGAAAGATTAACAAGATTTTTGTTGGTCCCCCGATTTATCAGAGAGGGACTTATGTTTTCAGTAGTGTCCGTGCGTTCATTAGTCCAGACTATTTATTGCCAGATAACCGTCCATTAGTTTTTCCTGAAATTTTGTAAAAAATGTTTTTTACAAAAATTCCCGTTGCGTCCCCAGGAGCTCAAAAGAGGGCAAAAATGGCCAAAAATTACACATTTTGCCCCATAACCTTTGATCTATCAATTAGATGTTTTTAAAACTTGGCCAAAATATAGAGCCCATTTTCTTAATATAAATCCAGTATGGGTGACCCTGGCAAAATTCTCGTTCGCGTCCCCAGGGACTTTCAGTGCTAAAAATGCCTCTTTTTGCGGCTCTTTTTTCATATTTCTCAACAAAAACTTGATATGTCTGACTATATAGTGGTTTTCATGGTGGTCAACTCCAATATGCATGTGTTAAGGCTTGAAACTGCACTGTTATCCATTTACACTGGGATTCGATGTTCCCAGGGGCTCAAAAGAGGTCAATGCCCCAAAATGGCCAAAAAATTACACTTTTTGCCCCATACTGTTTGATCCATCCATTAGATTTTCCTGAAACTTGGCCAAAATGTGGAGGCTATTGTTCTTAATATAAATTCAGTATAGGTGACCCTGACAAAATTCTGGTTCGCATCCTCTGGGACTTTTAGGGCTAAAAAAAACATGCCTTTTTGGAGGTCTTTTTTCATATTACTCAAGAACTTGATATGTATATACCTATATAATAGTTTTCCATGGTACTGAATTCAAATATACGTGTCTTAAGGCATGAAACTGCATCATTTATCCGTTTTAACCAGGATTCGGCGTTCCCAGGAGCTCAAAAGGGGTCACAAATGCCCCAGAATTGAAAAAAAAATGACACTTTTTACCCCATAACTTTTGCTCCATCCATTAGATTTTTCTGAAACGCGGAGAAAATGTGAAGGCAACGTTAGCCCTTCACACTTCTCACATTCATCATTTCTTCACTATTTTTTGCGACGTCATCTCACATGTGGCACAAGGGGGGGGTACACGCACACGCTGCTTGTTTATGTTATATTTAAACTTCTGCTTATCAGTACAGCCAGGGAAGCAGGCAGCAGGAAGGGAATTCCAAAGTCTAGCTGTTTGAGGGAAGAAACTATTAGAGTAGAAAGCTTTCTGGCATTTAGGAACACCGACAGTGAATTTTATTGGCTTTCATTGAAAATTTCACATATCAAGAAGATTTGAACACAATTTTCATGGCACAAAATGTTCTGCACTTCTTTGATTATTCCTCTATTGGTACTTTTTGGTAAGGGTAACAAAACTTTTGGACAATTCTGATGTGTATGTTTATATGTGAGTCAGCCTTGTGTTTGAAAATGAGTATAATGAATCTTTTCGGAGGCTTGTAAGACGCTATACAACATTGTCTTCATTTACCAGTGGTGTGATTATAGAACTTTAGTCTGAAAGTACTAAGTATTGAGTATTGTTTTCTTTTCTATTGATATCAAAATTAAAATTCTAGTATTATGACAACCATCTAATAGATAACTTATTGTTAGCATTTTTTTAGTTATTAACTTCTAGTACTGCTTTCCTCATGAAGCAATCTGAATTTGCTGTGTCTGTAGATAGATGAGTACACAATTTGGCATAGAGGTAGCTTTTAGCTTTGGCTAGACAAGCAGGAGACAAATCAGCCACTGTTGTTATCATGGAATCAAGTACTGGCTGACTGCTATTAAGTATAGCATTTACTGATTTAACAAATTTACACTCTTCACATAGTGTCGCTTCCTTTTTAACAGTTATTATATATGCTCTTTGGTGGACATTAGACGAGGATACTACTTAAATCCACATAAGAAGTCACGATAACTGAATGCATCCATTTAGTCGTTAGGTAGACAAGACATTAGGCATTTCAATTTCAAACCATTGTTTCTTTAATTCCAATGAGGCAGCATTAGCTCTGTGTGTGTGTAAAATATTATTCGCAGAGACACTTTCACTGTATCATAGACATTCAGTGTGGTTAGGCAAGCAAATATACTTTATTGAGTCAGACTATTTTTCAACTATGCCATTCACATAAGCTATGAATTAAGGAAAATTTTAAATTTAAGGAGGATGGAAAAACCGAGATGGGAGAACACTAACCAGACCTCTACTTGAAGAGTGCAGAGAGTACCGAGACCTGCTACCTCATCAACTGTTGTACATTGCCACATGCTTGAGAATAAAACTCTGCTCAGGGGTTGATTGTTTTGTTGTATCATCGCATGTGTAGTTTAGCAAGTTGTACTTGAGTATTTGCTAAAGGAATCTTCACTTATTTGAATAAGTATACATCTTTCCATTGTTATTAAGAATGGTCTCCCCCCCCCAAAAAAAAAAAGCTGCAGTTTTCTCTCTGTTGAATCATCCTTCTGTTGATGGTCTCCATAGGAACTATTACTACTACTCTTAAAGAAAAGAAAGATTTTTGTTTTAGATCACCTTCAAAGAAAAACTTTAACTTAAAGCAACTTTCACTTTGATGTCTTTCTTTTAATCAACTTCTCTTTGCTAAACTTACTAACCAAAATGATATTCTCATATTCAAATAGTTGAATTATTGTCTATGTTGATGATTCCAACATTCAATCAACTGTTTATTTTGAAGTAACTTTAAATTTGTGAATTCATGCAAAACACGACATAATCAATCATGTAGAGCATGATGTGGATTTAAATTAAAAAAAAAAAAAAAATAACGAACCTCAATGCAACGATCTATAAAAACGCCCTCGTCATGATCCATGCAATTGTTTATGTCATGTTATGGATGAGTTCACAAATGTTAAAATTTACTTCCAAATAACCAATTCATCGAATTAAATATGTTAGAAACATTATTGCCGATAAAAAATACACCTGAAATGACCATAAGACTCATCGACTGAAACAAAATGGCCAAAATAAATGCTAGTGGCAAGGCCAACACTCGGAAGAAAAATAATTTTTTTTCCCCTCTCAGACGAGGCATATTGGTATTTGAAATGTAAGGGGCTACTATTTCGGATTGTGTCTAACAGTGGTTTGTGGGGAGTTGGGCAGCAAAATGTCTGTTCACATTACATTTAAACTTTAGCAGGTTAGTATAGTCAAGGAAACAGGGTGGGAATTTCAAAGTCAATTCAAAATTCAAATTTCAAAGGAATTTTAGAGGGGAAAAAACTGTTAAGAGTAGAAAGTTTTCTGGCATCTAGCGATCTTAAGTGAGGGAGTGGGATTTTGCTGTTTATTGGGTTAATCGGGAGCAGGGTTGCGGAGTTGAATGATAAAAGTTTGACTCCAACTCCTTTGATATCTTCGACTCTGACTCTCAATTCCAAGGAAAGCTATTCTGCCGATCCATATACCAGCCTCCCACTCCTATTCTGCAAGCATTTTATAAATACTTTTCATGTATATTATTTTTTGCATTTAACATTCACTTGCATGATAAATATACTCACATATACACTTAACCAGCTTTATAGAATAAGTTAACAAAGAGATAAAAAATTTACAATTAAATTTTATTATGTTATCTGCTCAAAAGAGAATACAATATTTAGAGATAGGGAAACCTCTTTAGGCCATGGCATTTCGAAATCAAACGCTTCTCATCAGAAGGGAGTAAAGACATTATACAGAGAAGAAATTTTTTAAAAGATAATATTGCCTTTATGGAAAAAAGGATCAAAGGAAAAACAGGGAAAAGCTTTAAAGGGCTGTAGTAGCATGGGTTGCTTCTTATTGATTTAAACCCTTTTTTCTTTTTTTTTTTATAAGATTGTAATTCCGGATTGATCCCGGACTAATCCAATTGCCAAATTCCATTTGATTCAGGAACTGGATAACTTTTGGATTACTATCTGATTATTATCCAATGTAATCCACAGTGATCTCCCTCAAAAACAAAATTTTCATTGATGTGTGACGTCACAACCAAAACAAAAAAAACTGTCTCGACAAGATTTGCAGGAATCCGATGGACCGAAATATCTTGATGAAGTAGAAGCATTGTAGTACAGTACAAAATATGATATATTTCCAAAAATGAAAGCAAAAATCATATTGTGCAAAATTGTGCAACTGGTAAAACCAAACAGGAAAACCATGTAAAAAAATTAATTTATCCAACTTAAGGAGTTGTAGTCGAATAAAAAATTCTGACTCTGACTCTTAGAAATCTGACTCCGACTGAAACCTCTGACTCCGAGAGTATGTATATAGAATGCAAATAATATCAATAGATAGATGTCACCCTTTAAATATTTGTTTGTAAATCTCATTAGCATTCCTTGATCTTTAGCAATGTTGGCACCTTTTATCTTCCATATTTTATGAAACACAGAATGATGGTTGTAAACATTTTTTCTGTTCTCTTTCTAAGAGTTTTTTTGCCAATCCTTATTACACTGCAGCGACCATGCACCTAAAAAAAAAAAGTTAAAAGTAAAGAGATTTTATCCATACTACAGAGTGCAACATCATCTGCACAGAGCCTCGATATAACAACACGAGTCAGACATTTTTTATGATAAAAAAGAAACAAAAAATTCTTTCCTTCTCTGATGATGGATGTTTTACTAGCCAAAATTAAGTCAAGTTTAAAAAAAAAAAAAAAAAGAATGATTTTTAGTAAAATATATGCATCTTAACATAGTTTCAAAGACAATTTGCCTGTTATAAATTTTTTTTCTTCCTTCTCTTCATCAATGATCTCCCAAATCACATTCTAAATTCATTTGTTTACATATATGCAAATGACACTACCATCTATGGTAACACTCCAAAGGACAGCAACAACTAAGATCTCTAGGAATCTCTCTCTTCTAACCTTGAGCAAATAGTTCAATGAGATAAAAGGTGGTTGTTTAATTTTAACGCATATAAAACCAAGTTTCTATTTTTCACCAGTAATGCTCTGATTCCCACTTGGCCCCAATTGATAAGAATGGTTTTTGTCTAAAAGAAGCACTCTGCTTCACCAAAATTCTGAGACTGACCTTCACTCTTGACCCGAAGTGGCTGAAGGTCGCTGGAAAATGGTTGCATCATTCTACTGCTCCAGAATATATCTTACTCCTGATGCAATCCTCTGTCTGTACAAGAGCCAAATACATCCTAAAATGGAGTACTGTTGCCACATCTACTTGAAGTACCCTGTCCTACCTTGACAGAGTTCAAAACTAGATTCGAAACCTAGTAGGTAATGTCCTTTTCTTCTCCCTGCAATCTCTTTCAGACAAGAGATGTTGCAAGCCTGTCTCTGCTCTATCATTATTTTCATAGCAAGTGCTCGACTGAGCTTCAATCTATACCTTCCCTTGCCAAACTTTCACAAAAAGTACTCATCTAGCTACAACCACTATGCTTCCTCCAACTCTCCATCTGTGCTTAAATCTAAACACAAATTCAATGAACAAAGCTTCTTTTCAAGAACTGCCTGTGTTTGAAACTGTTCAGCTGACCAGCTGACTACATCATGGTCAACTTCAAGTTCAATGTAAACAAGTTCTTGTTGAGCCATCTACTTAAATAATCAAATTCTACTTAATTTCCACTATTAACAATCACTACACTGTTATCTCAGTGACCACCATATAATCCTTGAGTGGCCTTAGAGCCTTAGTAAGTGGTGACTCCCTTCTAAAAAAAATGTATGTATTCACATTATTGACTGCCTAAAAGTTTTCAATTCTTTTACAAATAACTATGCATTATGTTGAGTGGTAACTTTATTTCCTTACTAGACAGCTTAAACCACAAGTGTTGTTTCACTGTATCAGGGCTCTTCAGTGTTTTTTTTTTTTTAAGCTATATCAGATTATTTTTTTATGTTTGAATTATATATATATATATATATATATATTTATTAATGAGTGTGTTGTTAGAATTTTCCCATGATTAGATATAAACTCAAATCACTCAGTATTGACCCTGCTTATAATAATTTAGTAATGTGAAACTTGATTAATATTTTTTTCATTTAAATATGCAGTGATGTATATTGATTCTTGTTCATTTTTGTCATCAAGAGACAAAGAACAAATAAAAATAGTTTACAACGCAGAGCAGTGTGACCAATGACCTGAATTGAAACAGAAATTCCTCTGCACCCTTTTTTTTTCTCCTATTTTAAGCATTCACATTAAGCAACATTTTATTTTAATATAATGTAAACTCCATATAAACAGTGTGTGTTAGCTAAATAAAAACTGTGTTAGCTAAAATGAATTCTTTCACACATGAAAAATAAAAATTAAAAAATGGCCTTAAGGAAAATATACGCACACGTAAAATAATAGGTGATTTTTTTTTTTTTTTTTTTTTTTTGAAAAGTCGTCTGTCCTTTTAAAAAAAAATAAATGTACTTTTTGATGAATAACTTGTATGAATAACTGGATATCAGAAACAGTCTTTTTTCTTTCTGACTTTTCTTTTTCACCAGTTTGTATACCATCCATGAATCATTTGTTAAAAAAAAAACCATGTAATCCATATGACATCCGGACAGTTTTCAGAAGTAACTTTAAAGCATTTTATGAGTAAAGCCCTCTATGGAAAAATCATGACTAAGATTTGTGTGTATCAAATTCCATGTAAATATAGAAAACTATACAAGGTTGAGACATGTCGCCCAATAAAAGTAAGGTTAGAAGAACATTGAATAGCCATGATACATGGAGATATTAATAGTCGGGTATGGCTGACCCCATATGGAGGGAAAAAGGGAAATCATCTACCATTATGGATGAAGTAAAAATTATAGAGAAAAACGGTGGAGACTAAGCGGCTCATATACTGATTGACGATCATCTATTAAGCAAACCTAGTCTAGAATTTAACAATATGAGAACCATTGCAGGGCTTTATGTTGCAAGTGAAACAGTCGCATTTGCGAGAGATTTTTTTTTTTTTTCCAAGTGACAACTAGAAATAATAAAATGTTTATCTTTTGATTTTTTTTTTTTCGTTGACAATCTTTTAAAACTCATTACTGAATAAAAAATGTCTTTCTTAATCCTTTTTTTTTATTTTTTTTTTAATAAAACGAGCAATAAAAAAGAAAGAAAAATCTTTATGATGTATGTAATTGTCATGGAACAACGATGTCACATTCCAAAAATCACGTAAATTGATAAAGTATTTTTTTTTTTTTATTAAGGAAATCAAATTTTACAGTTTTTAACGGTTAATAATAAAATAATATTAGGTTGAGAAGAAAGTTCTTGCAGAATTTTAAATTTTGATTTCAAATGATATATTTTCAAATAAGTTTACCTTTACTTTATATATCATTTTAAAGAGCGTTTTTCACTCTATTTAATTGTTTAAATTACAATCGTTTTAAAATCATTGTCTTCTTTTCAGAATGTTGAATACAATATGGAAAAAAAACAAATCTGCACAATTTTCTTATTTCAATTCAAGCTAGGCTGAAAAGTTGCTGAAACAGCTTGCGATATCAATGAAACGTTTGGCCCAGAAATGACTTGAATGTACAACACAATAGTAGCGAAGAGTCTTAAAGATGATGAGCATGGTGGTCGGCTATCGGATGTTGACAACAATCAATTAAGAGTCTTAGTCGACGCCAATTCACACACAACTGTTTAAGAACTTGCTTCTGAATTAGGCATAATGTATACAACGATTTCCAACTATTTGAGAGTTTGGAAAGTCAAAACTTGATAAATCGGTGCCTCAGAAATTGAGCGACAACCAAAAGAAACTTCTTTTATGCAACAAGAACAACCCCTTTCTCGGCTGAGTTATGACTTGCGATGAAAAGTGGGTTCTTTATGACAACTGGCAATGCTCAGCTCAGTGGTTGGACACCAATGAAACTCCATGACACTTCCTAAAACCAGAGTTGAACCAAAAGAAAGTCATACTGACTATTTGGTGGTCTGTGATCGGTCTCATCCATTAGTTTTTGAATACAGGCGAAGCCATTATAGTGGTAAAGTACTGTCAACAGTCTCGATACTGAGTGTGAAGTAATTTCCAGTAACAAAGATGGTGACTAAGAATCAAATGTGGTTCGTGACATAGCCAATGGCGAACTGATTGAATCCAAAATTAAACAATTTTTATAATAACTTTGGAAGATTTTCATTGGTTGATTACCACAACCGGTGGTTATAAAAACGATTGTCAAAATCATTGGTGTCATACCCCCATTAGGAGTCAAGAACATTTTACACACACTTTTTTTTTGATAATGGAAAAATCCTTTCGGATTCAATTTTGGTTTGGCTTGAGAAAAGGAAAGAAAAATAAATAAATAAAAATAAACAAATAAACAAACAAATAGAAATAAACCAATAAAATAATTGTTTTGTTTTCTTGTTTTTTTTCTGTTTTATTGGGGGGGATTTGTCTTTATTCTCATTGGTAAAAAAGAATTAATATATTGGTATAATGTGTGCAAAAAGAAACCCTTTTTTTTTTTTTTTGTAAATCACATTGTTTTTTGTTTTTTTTGATACATATAAAAATAAACACTTTCCAAATATATATATATATATATATATATATATATATATATATATATAAACATACAAATAGAATCCTATTCAAATACATATAAACATATATGCACAAAAATTCACAAATATACATTTTTTTTTTAAACAAAAACTGGAAACATTATGTTAGGTATTAGTTGGTTAATTTGGTTAGTAAGATAGAAATGGTCACAGTTTAACGTCGTGCCCGGGACAATTTACAATTTTGGGGGTGTGATTTCGACTGTTCATGCTTCTCTTTTTGGGTTTCTGAAAAGAGATTTATTCATAATTAGATTCCAAAACATTCGGTTATAAAATGTTTTAATTTTATTCTTTTTATAGGTTTTGTGAAAACGTCAGCAATATTATTCTCAGACGTCACATAAGTAAGAGTAATAGATTTTTTACTTATTTTTCTTGGGGAATACGTTGCGGTGAGGTGCGTAATTTGGTGGTGTCTGTTTTCGAGAAGCATTTTTGAACTTCATAATATTGCTGGAGTTATTATTGTCCATGAGCATACGATTATTCTCTTCGTAATTGCGCAATGCCACTTTAAATTTACTGAAATTTATGGGTTTGTCTTTTTGCGTTATAACAGTTGTAAATGGTTTAAAATCGGCTGGAAGTTCCTTGAGGGTCATTGATATCAACAAGATATTGCTTATTATTTCACCTGAAGGCATTGGTGGTTGTTTCTGCCCTTATAACGTAGTCGGTAATAGTTTCATCCTTGTTACGTTTCAGAGACGTTAGTTCTGTATATAGTGATATAATTTTTGGTTTCCCTTTTGATAAATAATGTTCTCTTAATATGTTCAATGCTTTCCATCCATCATGCAAGGCATCTCTTATAATCAGAGACAGACTCCTATCATCTAAGCATTGAATCAGTTCTGCAAAAACAGTCGCGTTCTTTTTGAGAAATTTGGGGTTGTTAGGATTCTCTGTTGGAGATTGTATCACTTTGTGTAGTTTTTGAATCCTTAGATACCCCAGAAATTTTACCTGCCACAATTCGAATTTAGATTCCGATCCGTCAAAGAAAAGATGATGCCTGAGCGCATAACCTGTTAAGTATTGAGACATTATGTTGAACAGAGTGCAGTCTCGATACTGAGTGTGAAGTAATTTCCAGTAACAAAGATGGCGGCTAAGAATCAAATGCGGTTCGTGACATAGCCAATGGCGAACTGATTAAATCCAAAATTCAACAATTTTTATAGTAACTTTGGAAGATTTTCAATGGTTGATTACCACAACCAGTGGTTATAAAAACGATTGTCAAAATCATTGGTGTCATACCCCCATTAGGAGTCAAGAACATTTTACAATGGATGAAATGCATTAGAAACTTCGACAATGGCATCCAGCATTAGTCAACAGAAAAGGCCCAATTTTCCTCCATGACAATGTCCGACTGCACATTGCTTAGCCAACCAAGTTGACCAAATTGGGCTATAAAGCTTTGCCTCATCCACCATACTCTCCAAACCTCTCAATGACTACTACTTTTTCAAACATCTCAACAATTTTCTGTGTGAGAAATGCTTCTAAAACCTAATCGATATCAAAACGCTTTCAGCGACTTCATCGCCACCAGAACGCAAGAGTTTTACGTTGCTAGCATAAATACACTTGTTTTGTGTTGGCAAAAATGTGTTGATTCTGATGATGCTTAGTTTGATCAATAAATTTTTGTTTGAGGTGAGATATGTTCAACTGAATTTTAAAGTTAAAAACTGCAAAAACTTTCTTATCAACCTGATAATAAAATAGCATCTTGGTAATCAGATGGAGTTATCAGCCTTTGAATTTGAACACATTCTAAAACAATATGCCCACTCCCGACCCTCTCCTCACTTCCTCATAAATTTGATTTAAAAAAACTTCAAGTTGCATGATTTTTGGAATATAGCATCTTTATTCCGTGACCTGTATGTACATCATAAAGATTTGTCCGTATTTTTTTTTTTTTTTTTTAAACAAGTGTAATTCTAAATAAGAACCTTAATTTTTTTATAAATTGAAAAAAATATTTGTTACAAATTAATGATGATTAAATACTTGAATGCCTCCTTTACAAAAATTTACAATTTCCACAAATTTCTAAACGAAATCAGTTTTTTGAAACCCACCTAAAAAAGAGTGCTTATTTGAAGTGTCTCGAATCTGAGGGAGATAACTAACATTTATTCAAGAAATAATTTTATTTTGGGACAAAAATAAAAATTGTCTTAATCTTTAAAAATTTCTTCACTAACTGAGAATAAAATAGATGAAGTGTAGTATCAGAACCGATACAACACGTTTTATCTCCTCTACGATACAAAAAAAGAATTTAAGTAAATGTTTTAAAGGCCTACTTCACAAGATCTCCAGTCATGGTATAGCTGGAAATGACTTCTCAACTATTAAATCATTTCTCTCTGATAAGTTCTTAAGAGTAGTGGTTGATGGGCAGAAATCAGAGGCTCTCAGTATTAATGCTGGAGTCCCTCAGGGGTCCATCCGGGGTCCAACTCTCTTCCTGATCTACATCAATGATCTTCCAGACCACATCCTTAGATCATTCGTAGACATTTATGCTGATGACACTACCATCTATGGAAGCACTTCGAAGACCGTAAACGACCAAGTTCTCTCTGACTCTCTCTCCTCTGATCTTGAGCACGTGGTACAATGGGGAAAGAAGTGGCTGGTTACTTTTAATGCATCTAAAACCAAGCTTCTATCTTTACATCATCAACGCTCTGATGCCCATCTGGCATCAATTGAAATAAATGAATGGCTCTCGTCTTGTGGAGGCTTCATGTTTTGACAAGCTTCTGGGCTTGACCTTTACTCTTGATCTGAAATAGAACACGTACATCAAAAGTTGCTGGAAAGATGGTGGGATCCTTTTACCGCTCCAGTAGATATCTCACTCCTGATGCAATTCTCTACCTATATAAAAGCCAGGTTCGGCCAACGATGGAGTACTGTTGCCACATCTGGGCAGGAGCTGCTAGAAGCAGCTTATCCTGTCTTGACAGAGTTCAAAATAGACTTCATTGCTTAGTGGGAAATGCCCTTTTCTCTTCTCTGCAACCCCTTTCCCACAGAAGAGACGTAGCGAGCCTGTCCTTGCTTTATCATTATTTTCATGGCAGGTGCTCATCTGAACTTCGATCTCTGGTCCCGTCTTGCCAGAACCACTATCAACAATTACCCACACTCTTTATCCGTGCCTACACCCAAACGTAGATTCCATGAACAGGGCTTCTTTCTTAGAACTGCTCACCTGTGGAACTCTATTCCGTTTGCCTGCTTTCCAATCTACAATCTGATTGTCTTCAAGTCCAATATGAACAAGTTCTTATTGAACCGTCCCCCTAAGTAATCCAATTTACAAAATTCTCACTAATGTTTACTATGATAAAATCACAATGACTAATATATACCTATTAACTCTTATCCTCGAGTGGCCTCTGGGCCTTGATAAGTGGTGACCCCCATGTAAAAAAAAAAATGTATTTCTAAATGTCACATTTTAAAGTGAATAATCTTACTTCTTGCAAAAAAACTAATATTTTTTTTATTAATTAAAGAATATTGTACTTAAATTAGATATTTTCTATATTACAAAAATGAAATTTAAGACTTTTTAAAAAAATTTCTAATTCAGAAAAACCTAATTCTTTAACATAAAAGTGTGTGCTTTTTATAAGTAGGTAAACATTTTAGATTTGTTAATCAAGCAACTTAAAATTGAAATAAAGGTAATTATGATTATGTGTTATCAGTTTTAAAAACTTTGACGGTCAGTTTTGTTTTGTGGGGTTTTTTTGTGTTTTTTTTAAGTATGGAAACATTGATAAACAAATCTTGCAGAAATGTAAAAAAAACAAAAAACTACACATTTTATCAGTAAGTTTACAAGTGAATGTAATGTTTTATGAGGTTGTTCTCAAGTTTAATAACTAATATTGAAACTGATGAGATCTTCAGATTTGCCTTATTCAGTTAACTGAATGATTCTGAGTGATATTTGCCAGGTGACAATTCAACTGAATGTAGTTGGTCTTGATATTTCTGAATTTCCTCCTATAAATTTCGTCTGTAGCATCTTAGAGAATTAGAAAATAAAACAAAACTTCACCTGGAATTGTTTTATTCATAACATAGAGTGAAAACGAGTTTGGCTAGTAAACAAAAATATTTACTTGTCAAAGGACAACTAAAAATAAATTTGTCCATAGAGCTTTGCATTAATTATAAATAATAGAAAAAAAAAATCACAATTAAAAATATAATCTGTAGTAATAAATAGTGACGTATATTTGTAAGTAGTAAAATTGTACATCTAAAAACAAAAATAGGTTTAAGGCTCCCAAAATTCATTCTAGTAATGTCTGTTTTTATATTCCATGTGGGCTAGCTTGGTGCATTCACTTATGTGGTTTAATATTTCGTCTCTTTGTCCACAGTATACATTTGCTGTTTTCCTGATCTCCTCTTTATACAGTTTACCCCTGACCTAATGCTTTTAACTGTGATTGAATAAAAAATGGAAATTCATCAGGTTATGAAACTTCTGTGTTTTAATACGTCTCCATCATCCTTTTATTTCTCATCCCATTCACTCTTCACTGTCACAGGGATAGATGGAAAGGCACACATACATCTTATTTCGTGATTAAATAGAAATTGAAGTAGTCTTTACTTGCTTTCGAATACTGTACTCGTTTCAACAACTTCAATGAAATTGTTTAGAAATATCAGTCTTATGATAAACTACAGTTTTTAATTTTTGAGATGAGGAATGGTTGCATTATTTGGATTTATCGGACTAATGTTCTCGTCTCAAGTGTTATTTGTGCAATGTTTCGGTCAATGTAACCTCCAACCTTCATGTGTATATAAGTCACCATGTTTGATATTAGGGAAAGGTTAACTCTATACTTCTAAGGTTTCATATTTCTTTTTCTTTTATCTTATATCAGTTATTAGATGTTAAATATATATATATTTTTTTTAAATATATCTGTTATATGAAACTTAAAAATGAATATCTCGTTAATGGGACTTAGGAATAGCTATTGACAAGAACATGTGATTTAACATTTATGGTTTATTGGTAGCCTCTTATTTTTGCAAATTATGTTTTTTAGAACTTATGATTTGTTAATGAATGTAATGAAACTTTAGCACTCACCCCCTCTTTTTTTTTTTTCTTTTGTCCTAAATAATTTAGAAATAATATTTGCTTGTGTTTTGTTTAATAATTTTTATCACTTTATTTTTAATTTTACTGTTAACTATAATCTAAATACAAAACTTTGGAAGTATAGAGTTAACCCTTTCCCAATATCAAACATGGCAACTTATACACCTGAAGAAGGTTGGAGGTTATGCTTACTAAAACATTATGTAAATAACACTCAAGATGAGAACAGTAGCCTGATTAATTAAAAAAATTCAAATAATAAATTATTCATAATTTCCTGGCATTGCCTTAGAATCTTTTTATTTTCATTTTTGTGTTCACTTTTTTTCTGAAATCCTTTAGATCTTTATTATGTAGTAGCAAACATTTTGTTGCACCTCATTTCACTAGTATTTTTAAGATGTTTATTTTATAACTCTTCCATTTTTGATTTCAATAAAACATAGATGAATAGAAGAAAAGCTAATGTGTAATCACATTGTGATAAACATGCGCAAAAAGTTGTCATGCAATTTTATTAATTATAATAAGTTTTAAAATGTGCTTTTACAGTATAAAAACAAGCAAATCTGTATTTATAATTGCAGGTGGTAATTGGTGGCTAGCTGCAGTTGCTAGCTAGCCAAAGGATGACATGGCGCCAATCTGGCTCTGGACAAATCTAGTACTCATAATATCAACAGCAGGTAAATATATGCTACTTTTTTTATTGTTATTTTATGTTTGTGTCAAATGTTTTTATTATTAAACGTTTTCTGCACTAGCTGCAAAATATGCACCAACGTGGCTGAGTTTCTTCCAAACTTTATGATCTTAAGTCAAGGTGTTCGCTTAGTTTATGTTTGTTCATTCACAGACATTGTTTATCCATCCTTTCTTTTGTCTAACTTTTGACTGGTTTCCTTGTAAATGCCTCCAATGCATATTTTGAATAGCTTCTCACTGGAATGTTTAATGTGACCAAATAATAATCGAATATCAAATTAGCTGTTTTTAATGTTTGTATGACTTTTCGTTTTAAAGACTTCATTATTTTTATAGCTTTTCAGCTGAGTATAATGTGTATGATTTGTATGAGTCATGAATGAAGAGCCTATCAGACGTATGTAAAGTAATACATGGAAATGAAAACTGACCAGTGAGGACATGCATTGCGTGGAGAGAAACGATACGGTGAATGTGTAATGCAGGTGATAAAGACAAGCTTAGTCCTGATGAGCTCAGATGACGATTAAATCTAAACAGTCGAGGGAAATGTGTCGACGATAAATATGCGTGTTTGATGACTTATGCGGAATGAGAAAGAACATAAAGAACCGAGATTATTTGTATTTACAGCCGTGTAATTTATTTAAACACAAAGAAACATTTATACATTTTTTATATAACGATAATCAGTTGGATTGTAAAGAGAGTATCCAGTGTTTATATGGGGCACGTGTGTTCAAGCGATTGAAATGAAATGCTTTGTGTGTAGCAATGTAATTCTTGTTTACAGTTCGTTGATCAGTGTATGATTAGACAAACGATAGCTTACCTTGAATAAAGCTTGGACTTCACATATAAGAAGGATAGTTTCGATTGAGTCATGTCGCACTTTTCTGGGTTTTTTTTTTTTTTGAGCAACGCGTGTTGCATGCCGTCCGTTGTGTCAAAGGGAAAAGAGAAAGAAGAAAAAAGAGACGGGTCAAAAGGACGTGACCTCGATGTCACTTATGTCAGATTAGCATTGTTTTTGTGTGCTGCACACGCATGGCTTATTTTGTGCCTGTGTTCGCGCCACACAAATAGTAGTTGCAATAGTTCACTATAAATGTGTTCAGAATAGGAGACTTTGATGGTATGGCCATGTTGGAAGAATGGATGAGACTTCTTGGGTTAGTAGATGCAGAACAGTTGGGGTAGCAGATCTAGCTCACAGGGGAAGGTTGAAGAAAACATTAGAGAAAGTGGTAAAAATGAATTTAAAAGAGGGATAAATAAATACCTGTCCAGAAATAAATTGGTTTAAAAGTAAATTTTTTAAAGCCATTCAACACTTGCCAACATGTAGAATGGACATTGAGCCAAATATGATAATGAATACCATTGCTTATCTTAACATAATGCTAAATACAAAATTGAATTCTGAATGTGCAATGTTGGTCTCAAGGCGATCTTGAATCTTCTATTCTTCAAAAAATCTCCTAGAAATGTTAAACTTTGTCAGCATTGTCTTTGATGAAACTTTTAACAGATTTCCATGCACACTCACTCATATATATATATATATATATATATATATATATATATATATATATATAAAGCTGTATGTGTGTGTGTCTGGTCACGAATAGGCTCTTATATGGTTGACTATTTTAAAAAAACTGATTACATATAATGATAGAAGATGTATCGAGACACAGGAATGGGTATGTTTCATCTGTCAGAATGGTGGTTCATTAAAATTGTGGGGTCTGCGTTCACGCCTGGTCCACGAAGTATGGAAATAAAAAATTTAAAAATTAAAAAAAAAAACGTTTACAAGTGTTTTTGATATAGATGTATAGATGTACATAAGAATACTTTGATAAGTGCGTTTTAACTTAAATAGGGATGGTATAATAAAATTGTGGGGGTCTGTGTTCGCGCCTGGCCTCCATAGAATGGAAATAGACACAAACTTTAATAGAGACTTTTCATATCTATCTGCGTAAGTATACTTTGATAATTATGTTTCAGTTTGAAGAAATATGGTATAATAAAATGATGGGGTGTTCATTCGCACCTGACCTCCATAGAATGAAAATATGTCACAAAGTTTAACAAGGTTTTTTAATATAGATTCACAGAATATTGTGATAAGTGTTTCAGTGTGAACAGGTATGATATAATAAATTATGGGGTTTATCTATTTTATTTTTACTTTCATCATATTTTGCTTTGGTTTTGATACCCCCAAATTCAAAGCTATCTCTTTACAACCCTTCCATTTCATAACCTATCGTACTTTCATAAATCAGAGTCCATTTTCTGTAGGCTGTTTTTGAACCCAGTCAATGACGGGTACTTTTGCTAATATATATATATATATTGTGTGTGTGTATCCATACTGATGATTCCTGGTAAAAAGGAATGAAACACCTGTGGCTATGGATAAAAGTTTAATAATATTTATGGTAATATTGTTCTGACTGAACACTGTTGTTGCCAGTCTTCTATATATGTCACCTTATTTAGACATAAATAGATCTTGATTCCTTTCCTTCAACATAGTTAGTTTGATGGCTGCATTGTCCTAGACATTCAGACAAAAGTTGAAAATTAATTTGGGTCTGAGGGATTCAAACCGTGGGATGAGCAGAGCAGTCATCCTCCACATTGACCATTTTTGGTAAAAAGGATGAGACACATGTCTGTGGATAAGAATTGAATATTTATTGTGATATATTTATATACTTTGGTTAAGAACATATTCTCTCATACATATTCTACCAAATAGAAATTATTATTATTCAAACAGCAATATTCTCTAAAATGCAGATTAACTGCAAGCCATTGAGAACTTTAATCATGTTTGATTTATCTTGTGTATATATTTAGATATGGTTCAATATCTCAAAGGTCTCTGTCCATTATAGGGTTGTGAAGTTGGAAGGTATAAGGTCCAATGCCTAGGATTTAAAAAAAATTCTGATTCTGATGACTTGTAGGATTCCACCTCCAGGATTCTTCTCAAATTCTGACCGACTCCCAGGATTCCTCTCAAATTCTGACCCTGACTTCTAGGATCCCCTTTCCCCTCAAAAATTCTGACCCTGACTCCTAAGATGTGTCCCCCCTCCCCCCAAAAAAAATTCTTACCCTGACTCCTATGACCCCCTCCCCCCAAAAAAAATTCTGACCCTAACTTCTTACTCTAACTTCTAGGATCCATTCCTTCTCCCAAATTCTAACTCTAACTCTGACTCTTAAGATTCCCCCTCCCCCACAAAAAAATTCTGGCTCTGACACCTTATTTTACATTCTTTCAAAACTGAGTAATAATCATATTATATTAAAAAAGTCTGTATAATATACAATGCTCATATCGTAATAAAAATATCATTTTCCAAAAATCATGTAAATTGATCAAGTATTTTTTCTTTTATGAAGAAAATGGTTTTTAAGGGATCAATGAGAATTCATAGGCATTGCAACAAAAATCTTGCAAGTTCGAATTATTGTTGAGTTATCTCACTTTGATTCTTGACTTTGTTTTTAAAATGGCAGGCAAGGCAGCCTTTCTTCAGTTACTCATAAAATTTGATTTTTTTAGTTAAATTAATCATGTAGTTTTATTTTTATGTGATTTTTAGAATGTGATATTTTCGTTTTGTCCATGAGTATGTACATCATACAGATTTTTCTTTCTTTTTTTTAATATGGGGGAATTCTGGACAAGAATTAAAAAAATATAAATATTGCACCTGCTTTCTACAAACTATTCTCTAAAAAGAAAAAAAAATGCTTAAAAAAAATGTCTTTCTTCAGAACCTAATGATTATGCTATTTTTATTTTTGATTGGCATTAAATGATTAAATCTTAGATTAATATACCGTAAAAAAAAAAAAAATTGCAAATCATCAGGCATGAATAATTTTTAGTACAAAAAAAGAAATTCATTGTTAACCTTCATCCATTAGTTTGTGATTTCAAATGTCACCAGTTAAAAATTGGCATTTCAGAATGATAGTAATTTAAATTGTGGAAACTGTGAAACTTACACACATTTTGTGTTAGTCTTTTTTCATTGGCTGTGATATGTGGAAATATATCATCACAGTTAAAGGATAAATATTCTCAAGTACCTGTTTCATAAGAAACTAGCAGAGCTTCCCAGCATTGCCCGGGATCATAAAAGAACACTAAAATAAATTGAAGAGGTTAAAAAGTGTGTGCAACATCTTTATATCAAAACATATATATCTCTACGTCTCCCAACCTCTCTCTATCTTTCTCTCTGCCCGTTTTTCCACATCTCTTCCTTCCACCCCTCTTTCCTGTCCACCCACTCCATTCCTCTCTATTGAAAATATTTACCTTTCCTTTATATATTAGATAGTATTGGAAGTGGCTGAAACCCTTTCACCCCCTGGTAAAACCTGACCCAGTTGACTCACAGAAAATGAATAATTTTATTTTTAATTTTAGATATTATTCATCAGTAACACTGATTAAGACTATACCAACTTTGTGGGTATTTGTTTTGTAGTTTTTCTACTTATAGTTAGGCATACACACAGATAACTGCCCTTTAAATAATAGATAACAATATTGTTACATTCTTTTTAAGAAATCAATCAAGATTAGAAAAATTTATAACATTTTTATATTCTGGGATTCTGTTTTCCCAACTGTACTGACATGCAGAAGTTCAAGTGTAATGTGAACAAACATCTTGCTGCTCATCTCCCGTCATAATATCACTGCAATTTATGTCCTGGTAGTAGCCACCTACTTCAAAGTGGCGTTGTGCCTTGTTTGGAGTGAAAATGGAATAAAAAAAATATTACTAGTTCTACATAAGACTCTAAGAAAGGAAAACTAATCATGAACATGTGTCAGGAGCAGATACGCCATTGAATTCCTTCATGCAGAAAAAAAAAATGAACTGATCAACATTCACCGGCGCCTGTTGAACGTTTACAAGGCCAATGAAGTTGATGTCAGCACAATTAGGAGATGAGTCCATTGATTTCAAAGTGGTAACAGATGTGAGTGACAAATCATGTTCTGAACTTTTATGACCAAAGCATCAAAAGAGGCTAAGAAAGTGCATTGAAAATGGTGATGACTGTGTAGAAAAATAAATTGTGGAGCATAAAAAGTCATTTTATTATGGCTGATATACAAAATATTTAATAAAAATGTTAAGACTAACAATTTATCCTACAATTTAGTAAGATCAAGTTTTATAGTGTTAGAAATATAAGTTGTGAATCCTTGCTGTTAATGTTGTGCCAACGTCTCAAATGCTGTAGCAGTGTAAATTTCAAATCACTCATTAACAGTGTTGTAGTCTTGCAGGCCAATAAATAACCAAGACAATAGCAACAATATAATTAACAAAAAGTGTTGTCTGGGCGTATTGCTCTTGTAAAACTCCGTCTTGTGCCACATCACAGTTCACAAACTTGTCCTCTCTAACCACAGTTAATAAACAACTGAACTGAATTTTTGGTTTGTTGTGGTTTCAAATGGCACTGGTATGTGTCACACAGTGTCAATTAAATATTGTAACATGCACGTGTGGCACCATAAAAAAACGCAAAAAACGGTGATGCTTTTTTTCTGAACACAAATTCTTCACAGGTTGCTTTTACTGTCTATTTTAGATCATTATTTTGTTAAAAGTTTAAGTCCTGTATATGTCCTTAAACTATATCCGATGGTGAGGCCCCAGCTTGCGGGCTTTGGGGAGTGTGGAGCCACCCTTTAATTGCCATTGCTCCCAGGTCTTCTCTGACTCGGAGTGGTAGTACCTGTTAGGGCCCAACTATGGGTTAAATAGAAACCGACTTGAAAACAACAAATATATTCTATTAAAAAAAATTTCTTCAAAATCACTGGATTTGGCATTAAATAACCTGAAAAGGGTTGATATGCCAGAAAACTAAAACAACCAATCAACCAACTTAAAAGTTTAACTTATTGTACCCCGGTAAAATAAAAAGAAAAAAGGTAGCTTTCAAAATATTCTGTATAATCCATGATTCCTTCATTCACAAGAAAGTAACCTTATACCACTGGAAGATATCCCCCCTCCCCCCTTGAAAACACTCATGATGCTTTCATTTTTGTATTTTATTGTGATTATTGATACTTTTTATTTTTGTCATAGTCATGTCCATTTATTCTCGATGGCAAGTTGAGTTCTGGTTCTTTCTTTTGACCAATATTATATTTTTTCATGAATTTGTTTTAGTCTTCTGCAAAACCTTGTTTTTAGTCATCACATTACAGCATGCATAAAATTTATGTTTAAAAACTAAAAAATATAAAGAGAAAAATGTGTTTTTCAATTTTAACAATAAATAGTGAAACTTTTGTTTACTTTCAACAACTTTGTAACTCTTCCTCTTATTTTGTCTTTTAGTTCTCACGTTCCATGAACAACGTTTTTGACAAAAGAAGGAAGGATTGCTGTTTTTACCATTGGCTAGTTTTTGACCTTCAAATAGTATTTTTATTTTTTTATTCTTACATCAACTTGATGATCAAGTGGCTTCATGCTTTATCTGGAGTGATTTCCATATAAAAAAGTCAAAACAGTAGTAATTCTATAATAAGTAATATTCTACATCTAGACAAGATTAGGTTTAAGGTTCCTGAAATTTATACTAGAATTGTTCGGATGGGTCCATGGCTTGATGGTTAATAGCATTGATTAATAATCAGTTTTAAGTGACAATCTTCTGGAGGTTGGTTATATTTTTATTCTAAGTAATAATAATAATAACTAAAAATAATATAGAAATTTTTACATGGTCAAAACTGATGGAATAAGAAGAATCTACCTACATGGATTAAATAAAGCGTTTTGTATGAAATTTCATACAGCTTTTTGAGTTCAACTAAATTCAACTGAAGAAGGTTGACGGTTATACCAGTTGAAATGATGTAAATATCACAATGAAGTCAGAAAAATGCAAATAATAAAAAAAACCTCGAATCGCTCTCTTCAATAGAGTTACATCCATGACCGAAGAAGAGATAAGTTGACAGTGAACAAAAATAGCCAATAAATGAAAGAAAAATAAGAATACTGTCTAATTCACACTATTTATGCGAAATATATCTATAAAAAAAAAAATTGTGCATTCACTGCACAAATCATGTTTGTTTGCTCATCTTTGTCTGAATTCAATGCTTGATTACAACTCCAGTTTAAACCAAGCAACAGTTTTTTTTATTTTGAGGTTACAATAACACCTAGCTTCTCCACTGAATTGAACGAAAGATTTGCAAAATTAATAAACATATTCTTCAACCAAACACAAACGATTCCTCCACTGAAGATTCCAAGAACCCTTCTATTTTTCAGACTAAGCAGTGACCCTCTCTGCCCGTATTACTGGAATATATATATATATATGTATAGATAGATATTTATAAGTTGGGGTGGACCACATAGCCAACCGACTTGAAAATGACCAGTTATTTCATCACTGGACATAAACATCTATTAACAAGGTGACCTCTTATTGGGAGTGGACATTAATTTTGTAAGATGTCAAGTGGGCGGATTTATCAGGATGGACCACCATTTTAAAGGTAATCACTTTTTTCAAAGCGCCCAGGCAAGTGGTCTAATCCTGAGCTAGATATTTTTCCCATCATCGGCCTGTCATTTGCAGCATGTATCTATGCACCCTAGTAAACATACAGCATTGTGTATACTGTACAAGTTTAAAAAAACAAAAAAAAACAACAATCTTATTTGGCTAGTAGTAATGAACTTAAGAAAAATAGAAATTTGAAATATTTGTCATACATTTACTAAACTTTTGATAAACATTCTGTTATGGAGTAAGCTGAGATACTGAGTAAGCAGAAATAATGCACTTAGCTAAATAATATAGATATAGTTACATCTAATTAGGAAGTTATTAGGAAGTGATGTGTGGGAATTATGGCTCCCAGAATCATGACTGTACTTCTTCAATATAAATTTGCTAAAACATTTTTGTTAATTATTATGTTGTGTTTATTGTGGTTATTTATCGGCCTGCAAGACTACGATACACTGGTAATGAGTGATTCGAAATTTACACTGCTACAACACTGGTGACAAAGGAGTTGAGACATTGCCACAACATTAACAGCAAGAATTCATAACTTATAATTCCAACACTATAAAACTTGATCTTACCAAATTGTAGAATAAATTGTTAGTCTTAATAAAGCTTAGAATTTTTTTTTTTAATATTTTATATATCAACGATAATAAAACGAGTGATTTTTTTTTTTTTATGCTCCAGAATGTAATTTTCTACGTAGTCATCATTCTTCTGAATGTACTTTGTCAGCCTCTTTTGATGCTTTAGTTGTAAAAATCCAGAACATGCTTTGTCACCACTCTGAAATCAGTAGACCCATTTCCTAACTGTGCTGACATCAATTGCATTTGCAAGCATTCAACAGGTGCCGGTGAATGTTGATCAGTTCAATTTTTTCTGTATGAAGAAATTCAATGGCATATCTCTGCTTCTGATGCATGTTGATGAGTAGGGTTTCTTTCTTAGTCTCATACCGTCAATATCTGCAACAGAGAGATGAAACTTCCAGGCTATGAATGCATAAGTTCAGTCATCATGGCAATGCAATTTGCTATCCCCCTTTGATCCATTCAGGCAGAATAAAATATTAGGAGGCATTAATTTTGAAATGCGTCCCATATTTCAGGTTTATATATAAAATTTTAGTTCATGTCCGTTTGCTCACAATTGGATGTGTATATTTCATCTTGATCAAAAGAGGTACAATGATCTTATGGGATCTGCATTCATATAGACATCCATTAAAAGAAAATGTACTTTTATTTCATTTTATTTATAACTTGAAAATTATAGAAATTAATAAGTATATACATGATAATATGGGGTTCGGGGCTTGGAGTAGAAGTGCATATGTGTCTTTATTCACTCCAGGGATAAATGCAGAATATGTCATTTGAGGGAGAGGGGTAGTTACTGTACCAAAATTTATTTCAATTAATAGAACTTGAATTCCATTTTTTCTCATCTAAACTATACTGAGTACATGTGTTTGCCGCACTTTAAAAATTTTATTTTATTACACGTGAAAAATAATAGAAAAGGTAAAATTTTTATCAACTGAAGAAAGAAGGGTGCAAGTCCAGGGTTCAACTTCAATTTAAAAAAAATACATACTCGTTACAGAACAGAAGTTCCATATTCCAAAAATCACATAAATTGATTAAGTAGGTTTTTATTTAGAAAGAATCATTTTTAAACGATTTTAAGTTATTAATGTGAAATCATTAGCATTACAAGGCTGATCTTGTAAATTTGAATTAGTGTGGAGTTATCTGCCCTTGTTATTTCAAGATAGCAACACAAGATTACCTTTTTGCTTACTCATAAAATTTGATTTTCTTAGTTAAAAATAAAACTTCTTGATCAATTTTTGGAATTTTTGGAATATAAAATCTTTGTTCTGTAACGAGTACATATATTCATAAAGATTTTTCTGTATTTAAATTTTTTTTTTTTTTTATTCGGATTGAACTGTGAACTTCACTGAACACAGATCATTCATTCCTGGCCAACGTCAGATCTTCTTACTAGCATGAATTTAAATATGCAACCAACTCATTTTATAATTTAAGTCTTACATTTTTTTTAATTCATTTTGATTTTTAAAAAATAGTTCATTTTTTTATTTGTAAAGTATTTTTTCAGTCATTACTTTTTAAATATTTTGTTTTTATTTCCTATCTTAGCTTATTTTTATTTATTACGTGTTTTTTTATTTTTATTTCTTTTCAGTTTTTATGATTTCATTTTTCTCTGAAATAATGGTAAATTCTGTTGAATGTTTTTATTTTCTATTTTGTTGTATGCTCACTCACCATCTTTCCTTCCAGCCATGATGAACTAACACATCACCAACACCTCTTGCCAATTCCATATATTATTGAACACGCTTAAGCACATTTTACTGAACTAAAGAATCTATTATGTTTCTGAATTTTTGAGATGAGGATTGATTAGTAAGAAATTACAAACTTTACCATTTCATATGACCACTCCCTCTCCTCCCTCGTTCTGTAATATTCATTTCTTTGGAGTCACCAGAGACCAAATTAGTAAATGGGAGGGGGAGGAGGTAAATAATTATTTTCTTTCATTCTTATAGGTAGTTAAAAACACTTATTTGGACTATTCTGACTACTGTTCTCATCTTAAGTGCTATTTTCACAACGTTTTGGCCGATGTAACCTCTGATCTTCTTCGGGTCTGTAAGGACCCATGGTGTTGTGGATAAGGTACTTGGTAAAATTCAGTTGTAAGCTGCATTCTTCTGGAGATGGAAGGTTCAATCCTAAGTGTGAGCAACATTCAAAGTACAGTTTAGATTCTACCCAGTCATGACTGACAGAATGAGAGCATGCTACCTCATGGATGAAATAAAGAGTTCCATTTGAAATTCCGTGAAGATTCCCAAGTTCAACAGAAAGATTTCAGAGTTCAACAAGATACACCTGAAGAAGGTCAGGGGTTATTTTGACCAAAACGTGAAAGTATCACTCAATATGAAAACAGTAGTCAAAAAAATCCAAACAATATAATTAAAAAGTCTATATAATAAAACAAGCTAAAGTCTGATCAATTGGTGCATGTTGTTGAAAGATCGGAAGCACCCAATCATTGATGATGTTCCTGGATGTATTAAAGGTTTAGATGTTACCTATTATTCTCTGTTTGAAATCTTGAACTTAGCCAGCGACATTTACCCTAGGTGAATTAAACCACCCCACCCACTGTAAGAGGAAGTTTCATGAGAATATCAAATTCACAAGCATTCCCCAGTCATATGTATATCGCTGTTAGGGAAGACAATGACATTAGGTTTTTTGGTTATTGCAGAGAGATGTCGACATCCTCCTACATACAGTGTATGATATTCCAAAATGGTCACTCACCTGGTACTGACCAGGCTTAATGTTGCTTAACTTGAACCAATGTGTCAATGTAATTATGCTGTATAAATCTTGGACTTTCGTAGATAAGAAAAAAATTGACTTATTATTTATCTAATGTTAAGTTTTTATCGTTTGGTTTTATTTTCAACCCTAATATTTCTTTTTAAAACATCTTTTTTAATATTATATCGTAACATAAAATAAACTTGAAAAATAAAAAAAATGTGAAGATTTCTCATCAGTGTAAAATATAGCTGTGTTAACATCTGACAAAATATTAACTTGTTGATGGTGGAGGTATTTATCTCCCTCCCACACGAGGAAGATGTAACACAAGAATCGAAAGTGAAGGTGAAGAAACAGCACCTCCGAGGAGGAACACTTTGACCTGCAAAAAATGCCCGGGCAATTTCGTTGGCATTCCCTAGTAGTGACTCCTTAGACAATTAACAATAAACTAGACCCTTCTCAAAGAGAGAAGGCAGTCTAGAACTACACAGGGTTAGCAATATACTGCAGGCAACAAGAAAAAGGCTATTTCAGAAATGGTGTAAACTTTGGTGCCGAAGGGAAAATCTCCTAGCTGAAGCACTTTGATGATGATGAATGATAAAGAAAATACAACTTCAACACAGATGAATGGGAAATAGCAACAGTATGTGATTTATACAAGTTCCAATGAATTTTATTACTATATTAGTTGTCTTGAAATATTAAAATATTTATTAAAAACAAAACAAAAACTATCATTATAGTTAAATCTTAATTGGTTTAAGAGTGTTCAATGGTATAATGCCCAAAATGATGCATGCTTTTAATCAAATATAATTTGTGCAGATGTTCTAAAGCATTTCTTGAAAATATTTCAAGTTTTATATAGTGTGTATAATAATAATTGTTTTGGAACTCTACAGCAGTTTCATCTCTATTAATTCATCAGAAGTCTTAATATTCAATTATGTTTGCGATTTCAATTTTTAAAAAAACATTTTAGATTAAATCTTTCATTTAATTTTCATGAACGTAGAAACAAAGAGTTGTGATGAACCGATAGCCATGAAATGCAGAGTTCAGATACAACAAATTTATTTTTATTATAAAGATCTATCTGAAAAAAATATTGAGCCCTTTATACATACAAAGGCTTACTATCTAGTTTATTTTTTGAACAGCAGTTTCCTTTTTTCTTAAATGTGTGCATATATAATGATATGTGCGTGTGTTTGTATTAGTTTTTTGCACGTGCATTTACCTTTATTAACATGTTAGAAACAATATCAGATTTTATATTAACATTTGTCACAATATGGTTAGAAAGTGAGTTATTTTTTTCAAGCTTCATGTTTGTAATTTTAAAATCATTTGTTACATAACTAAATCGTTTTTTTCCATTAGCAAGATGTAAGTATTAAAGTTTAATCCAAGTTATACCAAACTTACCTAAAATGAAATCTTGATTTCTGTGAGCAAATGTATTTTTGGAAAATGTCTGCAGCTGTTTTTCTATTCTGCTTTGCTCCATCATCATCACTATGAATAGTGATAACGATGGTAACAGAAAGTTGCTATAACCAAACCACTTTACTTTCTGTTAACTTTATCTTCGTGTTGTAGCTTTAAAATTTACATTTTGTTCCAGTGCAAAATTACATAAATCTATAAAAACTAACCTCCAACTCCTGTCCTATCGCCCTAATGTTGCATCCCTGTGCCTGTTTTACAAATATTTTAATGGAATGTGTCCTGATGAACTTGTTGCACTTGTGTCCCCTCGACATACATATCTCCGACAAACCAGCTAAGCAACAAAATCTCACCCTTTCACTGAAGTCCCTAAATGCCAGAAAGCTTTCTACTCTAATAGCTAGAACAGCTAGACTGAAATTCCCTTCCTGCTACCTGCTTCCCTGACTATACTGATATGCAGAAATTTAAATGTAACGTAAACCAACATCTTGTTAATCTTTCCTAGTCATGGTCCCAAATAGTAGCCCTTACATCCAAATGGCGATATGCCTTGTTAGGGATGAACGTAAG